>NC_058080.1:667213456-667494222 GCF_014858855.1 Bufo gargarizans
GCAGACGTGCGCAGATGCTGGGCACATCTGCGCACATCGTCCCATGATGCTGTGGTTAATGTA
Organism: Bufo gargarizans; assembly: GCF_014858855.1. Lineage (NCBI taxonomy): Eukaryota > Metazoa > Chordata > Amphibia > Anura > Bufonidae > Bufo > Bufo gargarizans. The sequence goes on from NC_058080.1 coordinate 667,213,520, forward strand.
TGCACATATATACCATACATGCCCGCACGTGTTTGCAGGCATGCATGGATATATATGCATACGTCTCAACCCTTCCTCAACAAATACATTTACAGCTTCCTGCCTGTGAGATCCAGGGGGCTGGATCTCACAGGCTGTCACGGAAGGCAGCCACTATGCCTAAGGAAGGCATCAGGCTGCCTTCCCTGCCATCGGGTCCCCATCACAGCAGCGAGGGGACCCGATGGCTGCTTCCTCTCTGCACGGACATCATACGTGCCGCGGTCAGCGCTGACAGCGGCACATCAAGGGTTAATGCGCCGGCATCTGTGATTTCACCGATGACGGAGCATGCAGCAGGGGTCCGGCTATCAGTGACTGCCGGACCCCTGCTGCTGATCGGGTAGGCGCATCTCCTGCACCCGTCCGATCACCGCGCCGTTCATGTACGGTGCGGGTCCTTAAGGGGTAATATTGAAATAAACTTTCCTCAAGTACGCAGTGTGATTCTGGATAACTATCTATTCTGGGTTATAGACTAATTTCCAGCACTGTGCTTCCAGCTCCATCCACTGTACAGTTCCTGGGGCCAGGCCCAAAGCAGCTGATTGGCGGGGGTGCTGGGGGCATTATCCTCACCGGTCTGATAGTCATGAGTCATCACCGGTCTGATATTCATGAGTCATGACCTATCCTGAGTATCCTAAAACCGAGTATCCAAAAACCCTGTAAGTGTCCTGCACAAAAGTCCTGGAACTTGCCAGCATCAGGGTAACGTGTCCAACACAGCGCTTAGCTTCCTGATGCCGCTTAGGGTCAGGACCTTGTAAGTGCTGGCCTGTATCAGCACTGTTTGTGCTGCACCCTAAAGGGCCTGATGTGGTAGTGAGACTACCAGACCTCCTCGATTAGGGTGCCGGATTTCAACCGCCCTGATCCCTATAGTTACAGAGCCACAGACAATGTGCATATTCCCTGTGTGAGTCCGACAGAACCCGAACACAGAACATATGCCACCCCCTAATCTGACCCATTACACGTATCATCTACTCCTAAATTTCCCAAACTGTATAAGTCTCCTTTATAAGGGTTTTCTGGTTTGCATCAAAATGTATTCCTTTTACCATTATTGCTCCTATCTTCCGTTCTGGGTTGTGGTCACATGACCATGACCATGCAGCTCCTTCTTATTTCATGTGATGTAATGTCCATGGGCGGGGCAGTGATAGGGGAGGGTCTATGTAACTAGCTGGGTGGGAGTACCTATAAACTAGCTGGGTGTTGTTAGGGGCAGTGATAGGGAAGTGTCTATATAACTAGCTGGTGGGAGTAGCTTTAAACTAGCTGGGCATTGCAGGGGCATTGCTAGGTTAAAACATTTGTGGCCTGGGTCCCTGATGTTTTGTCCCAGGCCCGAATGTCCTGCCTGATGGATAGATAAAACTGTATTGCTGTCCTCAGGACGGCAATACAAATGAATCTAATGCACTGGAAGATCTGAAGGACCTGTGAAACCAGTAAAACAGGCAGTGGTTAAGAAGGACCTGCGATGATGTCACCATCATGTGATCAGTGCAGGAGAGGACGGCAGTGAAGAGGAGAAGTCCTGGGGTAAAAGGTTTGGTGATGTCTACTACATGAGGAGAGGTAAGTGAAGGGAGAGGCAGATCAATGCTGGGAGTTGTGGATATTTAACTGGGACTGTATGTTAGGACTGAAGGAAGTGATGTTATTTACATGGGACTGTATGTCGGAGGGGGCTGGGGAGCGAGTGATGTTATTTACATGGGCTGTATGTCGGAGGGGGCTGTGGGAGGGAGTGATGTTATTTACATGGCACTGTATGTTGAAGGTGGCTGGGAGAGGGAGAGATGTTATTTACATGGGACTGAATGTTGAGGGGTGTTGTTTACATGGGATTGCAGGTTGAAGGCGGCTGGGGAGGAGGTGATGTTAATTACATGGGACTGTATATTGGAGGGAGGAATATAACTACAGGGGGCACTGCAGGGGGCATTATAAATACTGGGGGCACTTCAGTTGAGCATTATAACAGTAGGAGGCAGTATAAATACTAGGGGCACTGTAGGGGTATTATAAATACAGGAGACATTATAGGTGGTCTTATTACTACTGGGGGATCTATAGGGGTGACTTATTGATCTGCCTTATTTCTACTAAGAGCACTACGGGGGGCCTTATTACTACTGAGGGGTCTGTAGAGAGCTTTATTACCACTGGGGGAACAATAGGCAGGGCTTATTTCTACTGGGGGCTCTGTGAGGGTATTATTAATACTGGAGGGCTGTTCTACCAATGGAGGCACTCGAGAGCATTATCATGGTTGGGGGCACTGGAGGGGGCAGTATTACTATTGAGGGCATTCTATAAGGGAATTGCTATTGGTGGGACTTTGAGGAGCACTATTACTATGGGGGAGACTATCTGTATGGCACTTTTTTCTTCAGGATAGTATTTGGGGGTATTGGGGAGCTCAGCGAGCAGCAGTATAACACTGTTGGGACTCCAGGTTGAGGGATGATGATAGAAATGTGAAGAAGTTAAGATGTCTGTGTGTCACACTCTGCAGAGACGAGACGTGGCTGAAAGAAGTTATACGAACCAAATGGAGAAGATGAATACAGAGAAGATCTACATCCGAGGAGACGTCACCTGGGAGGCCCAGGATGTGACAGGTATGTGCTGCTGTATAGCAAGTACAGCAAAATACGGTGTGTGGGGGGGAGGGGGGTGGTTGACTTAAAGAACTGGGTCATATTCATTGGGGCTTGGGCCCCATATCTTTTGAGACCCTAGCAACGCCCCTGGGGCATTGTTAGGGCCAGTGATAGGGGAGTGTCTATGTACTAAGCTGGTGGGAGGAGCTATAAACTAGCTGGGCGTTGTTAGGGGCGGTGATAGAGGAGTGTCTATGTAACTAGCTGGTGGGAGGAGCTATAAACTAGCTGGGTGTTGTTAGGGGCGGTGATAGGGGAGTGTCTATGTAATTAGCTGTGTAGGAGGAGCTATAAACTAGCTGGGTGTTAGGGGCAGTGATAAGAGAGTGTCTATGTAACTAGCTGGGTGGGAGGAGCTATAACTAGCTGGATGTTGTTAGGGGCAGTGATCGGGGAGTGTCTATGTAACTAGCTGGGTGGGAGGAGCTATAAACTAGCTGGGTGGGAGGAGCTATAAACTAGCTGGGCATTGTTAGGGGCGGTGCTGGAGCTCTGGTAGAGAAAGGAGAAGTGCATCATGGGTTTGGTTGGATACAGTAACAGGAAGTGCTACATACAAAATGAAGGCAAACATGGTCAAAACGTGTCAGCAGAGTCCAAACTGTAAAGAAAGCATGAGGAAGATGTACATAAGGTAAGCATTCACATGAGCATCTGGGGAAACCTCTTTAGGCTGAACTGTCTCCGACATAAATGTCCCCACTTCGTCCATGTGGCCGTGTCTAGAACTACTGAAACATAGACCTTTATTTTATTTTTTAGATACATGGTGAATATTCTATATCAATCTCCTTAAGCAGAAGGCTTTCTAATTTTCTGTAATGTATCATTTATAATGTAGACATGGCAAAAAAAACTGAGCCATGATATGTACTGTGCTTCATCCTCTGACAGACTCCTTTCCCATAATGTTGTAAGGCATATGAAATGTCAAATAAGCACTGTGAGCGAAATGATAGAGGCGAGTGTTTACACACATCTCTCAAAGAGGGAGGAGAAGTGAAGACTCCAGGGACGTAACCAGCAAATACTCCTGGGGTAACAAGTCACAGCGGAGATAAGGCAGAACATCTCAGCAGAAATGTAACCTCAAACATACTGTATATGCTTAAATAGGTCTTTCTAAAGGAATAAATGCACAGGGATCTCCTGTCAGGGTCCGGCCACACAAGTCTGCAGCTTTTCTACAGTGGAATTGAGTTTACAGTACCAGAAAAGTGGGTGACATGTTGAGTTTTACTTTTCCACCCCGCCTACCAGAGGCCATAAAACTTTTTTACTTTACCACTTACATAGTCTTATGACGTTTTTTTTGTTGGACAAGTTGTATTTTTTTTTTTAATACCAGCTTTTAATTTACCATATCTGGTATTGGTGGGGAGAAATGGATAAAAGCAACCAATTACGCCATTTTATTTTGGGTTTTGTTTTTACAGGATTCAATGTGCTCTAAACATGATATGACAACCGTATTCTGCATGTCAGTAGGATTTCAGTGACACCAAATTTCTATAATTTTTATTATGTGTTACTACTTTAAAAAAAAAAAAAACATTGAAAAAAAAAATTTGCCTTACATTGCCATATTCTGACACCCATAACTTTTTTTTTCCATTTCCACTGACAGAGCTGTGTGAGGTTTATCTTTTGCGGGACCAGCTGTATTGTTTATTGGTACAATTTTAGTGTACATAAGACTTTCTAATCACTTTTTATTCAATATTTTTTGGGGGCAGGGGTGCAAGGTGGCCAAAAAAGGCAAATCATGTAATTTCTTTTCTCTTATGGCTTTCACCACGCATGATAAATATTTTTATATTACCAATAATACCAATTATGATTATTTTTATATTATTATTATTAATTTTACATGTAAAACTGGGAAATAAGAGTGATTTCAATTGTTAATATTGTTGTGGTTTTTTTTTATATTTAAATTTAACTTATTTTTTTACTGTTTTTGTATTCCCCTTGTGGGACTTGAACCTGCAATCCTCTGATCATTAATATCATATAGTGCAACAGTATATTGTTGCAGTCTACGGGATTTATACAGGCTTCCTACTAAGCCCTGCCACAGTTTCCTATGGTAGGCATGGGAGCATTCACAAGAACCCAGGCTGTGATTGTAACCAATTAGAACCCTGTGATTTCTCTGCGGAGGTCCAGTCAGAAGACTTAGGCTGGTTTCACACGGGCATCATGGATTTGGGACGGATAAGATACGGGTGCGTTGCGGGAAAATGCGCGATTTTTCCGCGCAAGTGCAAAACATTTTAATGCGTTTTGCATGCGCGTGAGAAAAATCGGCATGTTTGGTACCCATGGTGATGGCTCATGTGATGAGCACAGTGAAGTCACCACAGGTCCTTTTCCTCCTGCACAGCAAAGAAGAAGAAAGAAGAGAAGCCAGGCTGCGCGAACAAGTGGATTAAGGTGAGTTAAATTATTTATTTTAACCCCTTCAACGCTATTTTACTAAGCATTTTGTATTAAGAATGCTATTATTTTCCCTTATAACCATGTTATAAGGGAAAATAATAAAGATCGGGTCCCCATGCCGATCATCTCCTAGCAACCATGCTTGAAAATCGCTCCGCTTCCGCACTTGCTTGCGGATGCTTGTGATTTTCACGCAGCCCCATTCACTTCTATGGGGCCTGCGTTGCGTGAATAACGCACAAAATAGAGCATGCTGCGACTTTTATGCAACGCACAAGTGATGCGTGAAAATCACCGCTCATGTGCACAGCCCATAGAAATGAATGGGTCCGGATTCAGTGCAGGTGCAATGCGTTCACCTCACGCATTGCACCCGAGCGGAAATCTCTCCCGTGTGAAAGGGGCCTTAGGGAGCCTTCTCCCTCTGTCGTCTCTATTGACCATAGCATCTGAGTTATCTCCATTCCTGATTACTGTGGCCAGGTGTCAGCAGTATTACACAGCCGGCACCCTCCATGTGTAGTGCTCAGACCTCGGCTCGGGTGCCTTCTCCGTACATTCCCCACACGCAAATGCCATACGTAATTTAAAATTAAGTTAAATCTCCTCCACATTTTGCAGAAAATTGCTTTTTTTCTTAGGTGCGGAAATTGACCTGTTGCACATTTTAAAATCCACAGCATGTCAATTGTTTATGCGATTCTACACCTTCTGTAGAGTGGTGGTTAACAAATAAAAGATCGGCATTAAAATCCTTATTAATAAACGCACCTACACCGCGATAAATAGTGCAGATTTATGTGTTTTTTTTTGTGTGGTTTTGGTGCCAATTTTCTGCACACAAACCTGCACCCATGAGCAGGTACCTTAGGCCCCTTTCATATGGGCGATTTTTCCGCGAGGGTGCAATGGGTGAGGTGAACGCATTGCACCCGCACTGAATCCGGACCCATTCACTTCAATGGGGCTGTTCAGATGAGCGGTGATTTTCACGCATCACTTGTGCGTTGCGTGAAAAATCGCAGCATGCTCTATATTCTGCGTTTTTCAGGCAACGCAGGCCCCATAGAAAGATTTTCACGCATGGTTGCTAGGAGATGAAAGCAACCCTGGACCCCATTAAAGTGTATTCACTGTATTATTTCCCCTTATAACATGGGAAATAATAGCATTCTTAGTACAGAATGCTTACTAAAATGTTGCTTGAGGGGTTAAAAAATAAAAATAAAAAATTAACTCACCTCATCCTCTTGTTCGCGCAGCCGGCATCTTCTTTCTTTTTCTTCTTTCAGGACCTGCAAGAAGGACCTTTGATGACGTAATCGCACTCACCACGTGGTGATGTCAGCGCAGGTCCTGCTGAATGAAGATAGAAGGATCTTTATTTTTTAAACCCCTCAAGCCACATTTTAGTAACTATTCTGTATTCAGAATGCTATTATTTTCCCTTATGGCTTGCATAGTAAAGTATCAATTTTCGCAGATGACACTAAACTGTGTAAAGTAATTTACACTGATGAGGACAGTATACTACTACAGAGGGATCTGGATAGATTGCAGGCTTGGGCAGATAAGTGGCAGATGAGGTTTAACACTGACAAATGTAAAGTTATGCACATGGGAAGGAATAATGCAAGTCACCCGTACATACTAAATGGTAAAACACTCGGTAACACTGACATGGAAAAAGATCTAGGAATTTTAATAAACAGCAAACTAAGCTGCTGCCAAGGCCAATAAGATAATGGGTTGCATCAAAAGGGACATAGATGCCCGTGATAAGAACATAGTCCTACCACTTTACAAATCACTAGTCAGACCACACATGGAGTACTGTGTACGGTTCTGGGCTCCTGTAAACAAGGCAGACATAGCAGAGCTGGAGAGGGTCCAGAGGAGGGTAACTAAAGTAATAACTGGAATGGGGCAACTACAGTACCCTGAAAGATTATCAAAATTAGGGTTATTCACTTTAGAAAAAAGACGACTGAGAGGAGATCTAATTAATATGTATAAATATATCAGGGGTCAGTACAGAGATCTATCCTATTATCTATTTATCCCCAGGACTGTGACTGTGACGAGGGGACATCCTCTGCGTCTGGAGGAAAAAAGGTTTGTACACAAACATAGAAGAGGATTCTTTACGGTAAGAGCAGTGAGACTATGGAACTCTCTGCCTGAGGAGGTGGTGATGGTGAGTACAATAAAGGAATTCAAGAGGGGCCTGGATGTATTTCTGGAGTGTAATAATATTACAGGTTATAGCTACTAGAGAGGGATCGTTGATCCAGGGAGTTATTCAGATTGGAGTCGGGAAGGAATTTTTTATTCCCATAAAGTGGGGAAAATTGGCTTCTACCTCACAGTTGTTTTTTTTTTGCCTTCCTCTGGATCAACTTGCAGGATGACAGGCCGAACTGGATGGACAAATGTCTTTTTTCGGCCTTATGTACTATGTCACTATGTTAACCATGTTATAAGGGAAAATAATAAAATCTACAGAACACCGATCCCAATTCCGCACTTCAGTGAAGAAGTCTGGGTTCAGGTCTGGGTACCACATTCAGTTTTTTATCACGTGTGTGCAAACGTATTGCACCCGTGCGATAAAAACTGAACAACGCAATCGCAGTCAAAACTGACTGAAATTGCGCGGGTTTCCCGCGATGCATCTGGAGCAAATCTGGGACTCCCTTGTAAAAGAGGCCGTAGGGTGCCTTCACTCGCTGCAGATTTTGTTAGAGAAATTTCCCCGACTGAAAATCAGTTCCATCCACCTCAGTGGGGTCTTCAAAAATCCATTGCTTGCCGCCCCATTCAAATGAATAGAATTTTGCCCCAAAATCCGCAGCGCGTAAAGGCACCCTTAGGCCACCTGCACACGAGATGTAAGATCCGCATGAATTTCCTTGTGGATTTACGTGCGCTTCTGCAGTGTATGTGCACCACACTGAAGGAATTTTGGTGCGGATTTGATGTGGTTTTGAAAAGGGTGAAATCTGCAGCTAAATAACCACAAACAAAATTAACATGCCATTTATTTTGAACTCCGCATGGCAGGTCAATTTCCGCACGGAAGAAACCTGCAAACATGTACGTGAGATTTGTGTAATCTCATACACTTTGCTGGTACTGTAATATGCTGCGGTTATTCTGCAAGGGAATCCGCATGGAAAAACCGCATGTATTCTGCAACGTGTGCAGGTGGCCTTAGTCAGGGGCGTAGCTAAAGGCTCATGGGCCCCGGTGCAAGAGTTCTGCATGGACCCCCTTCCCTCCAGCTAGAAGTGTACCTTGAAGATTCTGGGCCCCAGTACAAAATCTATGACAGAGCCGCCCCAAGCGTGCACTATAATACTGGTGTCTTCTTATACGGCATAAGGGTCTTTGGGCCCCCTCAGGCTCCTGGGCCTGGTAGCAACTGCTACCTCTGAACCCCCTATAGCTACGCCCCAGGCCTTAGTGTATCATTGAGGAAGGTCTACCTATGTGATAGGAGGATGGGTGCTCCAGGCTAGAAGCTCTGGTTCTCCTCAGCCTTGGTGGGATAGTGGAAAACCCCCCCAAGGGCACTACAAGATAGTTGTTACTATTCTTTCAGGTTATAATGAGCATAGTAAATAGTTATCTAAAGAAAGGGTTAAAGAGCAGAGGTCAACATTTATAGTTCTCATACAATCCTGCTGTTTGTCTCTCCTGCAGAGCATTTGCTATCAGCAGCGCGCATGTATATGGTCTTTTACTGAAGGTAATTGAGCAAACATCATCTGCCTTTTTACTCATTAACTGATCCTGCTGGTCTGGAGTACTGGGTTTATGGTAGAGGTGGAGATAATGAAGCTGCCAATCTGTTATAGTAACCACCGGAAGGGTGTGCAAGCCGTGACATCAGTGGAACACAAAAAGGTTCATTGGCACGTAGGGCCGGTGTTCTGCCAGATTCCTATACCTTGGCAGAATGCTATATCGGAAGTGACGCGACAGCACCGGAATCAGCTGGAGGAGGGTGTGTGTGGATCTGCGCAAGCGCAGATCCACTAGATTAGTAAAAATAATTGCACCCCCGCGAGAGAAGCACCTACTTAATTTGCATGCGCGAAACCCTACACCGCTCGTGCGCACTCAGGGGTAGGTAGATTTTTTCAGTGCAAAATGTTCCATTAGATCTCCCTAGCGGACTGACCATCTGGAGCAGTTCAGCCTCATCACATAGCAGAGCTGAGTGCAGGATATTGGGGTGGTGGGGTCAGAGCTGAGTGCGCAAGCGCAGTGTATGGTTTTGTGCATGCAAATTAAGTAGGTGCTTCTCTCGCGGCGGTGCAATAATTTTTTATAAATCCATGGATCTGCGCTTGTGCAGATCCACACACACCCTCCTCCAGCTGATTCCAAAGCGGCCGCGTCACTTCCGCTATCGCATTCTGCCAAGGTATAGGAATCTGACTGAAATCCAACTCTGGCATATTAAAGCAGACAGGGCCACTTGTGTGGTGAAGGTGAAATACAACTGTGTGAAGGCATCTGTGTTGGTCCCATGTTCTTATGTGCCCGCATCCCAGAGAAAAATTCAGTTTAGAAATATTCAAATGAGCCTCTAGGAGCAACGAGGGTGTTGCCGTTACAGCTCGAGGCTATGTTCTCAGGCCCTCTGCACTTTGATTGACTTTAGAAGTCAGGGCCAGGTGTGATCACATTTACATTGCCTGGCCCTGTCATACAAAGTGCAGAGGGCGTGGTAGTTGCAGAGAAAGCAGGGCCTCTAGGTGTAATGACAACACCCTCGTTGCTCCTAGAATCTCATTTGCATATTTTGAAACCTAATTTTTATCAGCAATGAGGACACATATGAACATGGGACTAACACAGATGCCTTCAGCTGCCGAGCGCACATGTAACAGGTCAGCCAGTGTCATAGCTACAAATCTGCTGACAGATGCCCATTAAGCCCATACTGTGACCATATAGTGGACGATACTAGTTCTGCACAGGCACTGTACAGACTGTATAAGTCAGGGGTGCACAACCAGCGGCTGCGATCTGCTGCGTTTCTGCCGCACAATTGCAGGCTTACAGCACTGTAACAGGAGCAGGACGGGTCCCCAGCTGTCAGACAGCACAAGACCAGAGAAGAAGGCAGAAACAGTGCATCAGCTCTTCTGCCTTCTCATCACACAGGTGAGCGGCGCGCTGTGCAGTTTAGACCCGGCGATCATGCGATCGGCAGGTGTCAGGGGCAGAGGACTGCAGAGCCTAATCAGCACTGCCCTGTACAAAGCCTTAACAGGAGGCTGGTTTTCCCTGTAACTGGGGCTCCTTTGGATGCTCCAGTTGTAGTGGACATAGTGCAAAAGAAAAAAAAGAAAAGTCTGTGTCCCCATAGGAAAATATTAGCAAAAAGATGTAAAATAAATAAATAAAACAAAATACAAGTAAAAGAAAACTATAAAAAGGAAAACGTGCAAAATAAAATTGTTCACTGTGATATGTGGCAAAAATCTGATAAAAAAAAAAGAAAAAAATACAAAATAAATAAAAATACAAAAAAGGAAAATGTGCAAAATAAGAGCCTGTGTCCTCCAAAAGTCTTTTTGTAGCAGAAATATATAAAAAAAATAAGTAAAAAAACAAAACAAAAAAAAACAAAAAAAGAGAAAAAGATAGTAAAATACACCCACACCAACCAAAACCATTATAATTATCACACCATCCATGTTAAACTATACATATTGTATAATAAAACGATCCAACACATATAGAGAACTATTTTTAATTTGCATATTTAAATAATGAGCTATAGTTTGAATGAAAATTACTTTTAATTTTTTTTTTATAAAACAATGTACAGTTTCCCCCTAATAAAACAAAAAAATATATATATATTAAAAAGCCCTGTGTTATGTAATGCTGCAAAAAGTTATTTGGTAGTGCAAAAGTGTTTGAACCAGGTGTGCTAAATCACAAAAAAAGTGACTGGGCATTAAGGCTTTTTCAGGGTTAACCAATACCGTATTTTTCACCCTATAAGACGCACCCCCCCAAAAGTGGGGTGGAAATAGCAGTGCGTCTTATGCGGCGAATGCTGCAATTTACAATAATACATGGCCGCCGCGATGCTGCACAGAGCGGTCGGCGGGTGTATCAACTGAGAGGGAGGAGGGGCTGGGGGCAGGCATCTGGATTAGGAATGACAGCGGGGACAGATGCCGTCCCTGTATTCTATTGCACCGGCCTCGCTCACTGTTGTATAGTCTTATCTAACCTGTAGGCATTGTTAAGATATAATAATCATGTGTAATCCAGCTGTATTACTTACAACTAACATATAAATAGAAAATCCACAGCACTCCTCTGTTCAGGTGAAAAAAACGGTTACTTTACTAGTAACAGCAGCATACAGAAAGCAACGTTTCAACCATCTCTGGTGTTTCTCAAGCTGATAGCTTGAGAAACACCAGAGATGGTTGAAACGTTGCTTTCTGTATGCTGCTGTTACTAATAAAGTAACCGTTTATTTTCACCTGAACTGAGGAGTGCTGTGGATTTTCTATTTATTTGTTACTTGGACCCCCAGCCAGGATCCCCATCCGCAGGCACCATCCAATCTATTTTTCGATTGGCAACTGTCCCCAGATTGGGACCTAGAGTGCTGCTTAACCCAATTTTTTTGGTTTACTTACAACTAAGTTCCGTAGCAGAAAGGAGGGAGGAGGCAGGCCGGGAGGGCAGCGTGTCACTCACTAAGTCATGCACCTGCGCCGCCCACTTTATAAATTAAGCAGGCAGCACGGGCGCGTGACATAGTGAGTGACACGTCGCCCGCCCGTCCTCCTGGCCTGCCTCCTCCCTCCTACGGAACTTAGTTGTAAGTTATACAGCTGGATTACACATGATTATTATATCTTAATGCCTACAGGTTAGATAAGATTATACAACAGTGAGTGGGCCGGTGCATTAAAAATACAGGGACTGCACTGGTCCCCGCTGTCATTCCTAATCCAGATGCCGGCCCCCAGCCCCTGTGTTGGGGGTCATTCATACTACAGTGCCATCCACAGATCCCCCCATAGCAGTGTCATCCACAGATCCTGCATAACAGTGCCATCCAGAGATCCCCTCCATAACAGTGTGTCATCTACAGATTATAAATAACAGTGTCCTCCACAGATCCCCCATAACAGGTCAGCCAGTGTCATAGCTACAAATCTGCTGACAGATGCCCTTTAAGCCCATACATACTGTGACCATATAGTGGACGATACTAGTTCTGCACAGGCCCTGTACAGACTGTATAAGTCAGGGGTGCACAACCAGCGGCTGCGATCTGCTGCGTTTCTGCCGCACAATTGCAGGCTTACAGCACTGTAACAGGAGCAGGACGGGTCCCCAGCTGTCAGACAGCACAAGACCAGAGAAGAAGGCAGAAACAGTGCATCAGCTCTTCTGCCTTCTCATCACACAGGTGAGCGGCGCGCTGTGCAGTTTAGACCCGGCGATCATGCGATCGGCAGGTGTCAGGGGCAGAGGACTGCAGAGCCTAATCAGCACTGCCCTGTACAAAGCCTTAACAGGAGGCTGGTTTTCCATTAAAAATACAGGGACTGCACTGGTCCCCGCTGTCATTCCTAATCCAGATGCCGGCCCCCAGCCCCTGTGTTGGGGGTCATTCATACTACAGTGCCATCCACAGATCCCCCCATAGCAGTGTCATCTACAGATCCTGCATAACAGTGCCATCCAGAGATCCCCTCCATAACAGTGTGTCATCTACAGATTATAAATAACAGTGTCCTCCACAGATCCCCCATAACAGTGTGTAATCCACAGACCACCATTAGTTCAAAACCCACCAAAAGCACACCTTTTGGTTGCAAATATTTATTTTCTTATTTTCCTCCTCAAAAACCTAGGTGCGTCTTATGGGCAGGTGCGTCTTATAGGGTGAAAAATACGGTAAGTGCTTTCATTATTGCATATTTTATCAGGATGAAAGATGTACAACAATCGTCGGCATATCTCACTGTGTAATCGGGAATGCGCTCGATAGAAGTGCACGATAGAAGTGAATGAGGGAGGAATGACTGTGGTAGTGATCATTCCTCCCCGGTCACTTTACATCAGCCTTTTTTCTGGCCCCTTGAAATAGTACGATGTGACAATGCAGACCCCAGACCAAAAAAGGTTGTGCACCCCCTGGTATAAGTGATACAGTAAAGTTACATCTTGTGACGTTTTTAGTTTTTTTTTTCCTCTAACCAGTCCAGGCTACCATAAAGACTTCTCCCAATCATGACTGTCTAGGCAGAATGTATCACTGTTGCTCTTCTCAATTGACATGTTTCGCTCTTTGCTGCTACAGCACCTTCCCCATCTATTCCACATGCCCTACACAAGTCCATATCCACAGTGATCCAGATTGTAATAATGCCACCTTTGGCGCCCCACACAGTAATAGTGCCCCTTTGCGCCGTCTATAGGCTCCACATAGTAAGTGCCACTTTTACATGCACTACACACTGTAATATTGTTCCTGTTGGGGGGGGGGGGGGAGCCTGTAACAATGAGCCTTTTTTCAGTGCAAATGCCCCGTATTAATGTCCCCATTTGGCCCCCTCTCAATAATAATGCTCCTTTTTATTGCTGGGGATAAGTGTCATGGAACCATGAACCAGACGTACAACAGAGATAGGTGGAATAAGAAGGCTTTATTGAAAATCAAGCCGTAGCTAAAGTCCAAACGGATGGCTAAACTGAAGCAGGGTCTTGCGTAGACGGAGGTCAGGAACCAGGAGGGTAGTCAGACGTAGCCAGGATCAGGAACCAACGGGGTAGTCAGACGAAGCCAGGATCGGAAACCAACGGGGTAGTCAGACGAGGCCAGGATCAGGAACCAGAAGCAGCAGCAGTCTTTGAAGCATGTGCACACAGGAGGACCAAGCAAGGAACTGAAGCCACAGACCTTCTATATATATGAGTAGAGTTGAGCGAACACCTGGATGTTCGGGTTCGAGAAGTTCGGCCGAACATCCCGGAAATGTTCGGGTTCGGGATCCGAACCCGATCCGAACTTCGTCCCGAACCCGAACCCCATTGAAGTCAATGGGGACCCGAACTTTTCGGCACTAAAACGGCTGTAAAACAGCCCAGGAAAGGGCTAGAGGGCTGCAAAAGGCAGCAACATGTAGGTAAATCCCCTGCAAACAAATGTGGATAGGGAAATTAATTAAAATAAAAATTAAATAAATAAAAATTAACCAAAATCAATTGGAGAGAGGTTCCATAGCAGAGAATCTGGCTTCCCGTCACCCACCACTGGAACAGTCCATTCTCAGATATTTAGGCCCCGGCACCCAGGCAGAGGAGAGAGGTCCCGTAACAGACAATCTGGCTTCATGTCACCAGAGAATCAGTCTGCATGTCATAGCAGAGAATGAGGCTTCACGTCAGCCACCACTGCAACAATCCATTGGCATATATTTAGGCCTAGCACACAGGCAGAGGAGAGGTTCATTCAACTTTGGGTAGCCTTGCAATATAATGGTAAAATGAAAATAAAAATAGGATTGAATGAGGAAGTGCCCTGGAGTCCAATAATATATGGTTATGGGGAGGTAGTTAATGTCTAATCTGGACAAGGGACGGACAGGTCCTGTGGGATCCATGCCTGGTTCATTTTTATGAACGTCAGCTTGTCCACATTGGCTGTAGACAGGCGGCTGCGTTTGTCTGTAATGACGCCCCCTGCCGTGCTGAATACACGTTCAGACAAAACGCTGGCTGCCGGGCAGGCCAGCACCTCCAAGGCATAAAAGGCTAGCTCTGGCCACGTGGACAATTTAGAGACCCAGAAGTTGAATGGGGCCGAACCATCAGTCAGTACGTGGAGGGGTGTGCACACGTACTGTTCCACCATGTTAGTGAAATGTTGCCTCCTGCTAACACGTTGCGTATCAGGTGGTGGTGCAGTTAGCTGTGGCGTGTTGACAAAAGTTTTCCACATCTCTGCCATGCTAACCCTGCCCTCAGAGGAGCTGGCCGTGACACAGCTGCCTTGGCGACCTCTTGCTCCTCCTCTGCCTTGGCCTTGGGCTTCCACTTGTTCCCCTGTGACATTTGGGAATGCTCTCAGTAGCGCGTCTACCAACGTGCGCTTGTACTCGCGCATCTTCCTATCACGCTCCAGTGCAGGAAGTAAGGTGGGCACATTGTCTTTGTAGCGTGGATCCAGCAGGGTGGCAACCCAGTAGTCCGCACAGGTTAAAATGTGGGCAACTCTGCTGTCGTTGCGCAGGCACTGCAGCATGTAGTCGCTCATGTGTGCCAGGCTGCCCAGGGATAAGGACAAGCTGTCCTCTGTGGGAGGCGTATCGTCATCGTCCTGCCTTTCCCCCCAGCCACGCACCAGTGATGGACCCGAGCTGCGTTGGGTGCCACCCCGCTGTGACCATGCTTCATCCTCATCCTCCTCCACCTCCTCCTCATCCTCGTCCTCCTCGTCCTCCAGTAGTGGGCCCTGGCTGGCCACATTTGTACCTGGCCTCTGCTGTTGCCAAAAACCTCCCTCTGAGTCACTTCGAAGAGACTGGCCTGAAAGTGCTAAAAATGACCCCTCTTCCTCCTCCTCCTCCTCCTCCTCCTGGGCCACCTCCTCTTCCATCATCGCCCTAAGTGTTTTCTCAAGGAGACATAGAAGTGGTATTGTAACGCTGATAACGGTGTCATCGCCACTGGCCATGTTGGTGGAGTACTCGAAACAGCGCAACAGGGCACACAGGTCTCGCATGGAGGCCCAGTCATTGGTGGTGAAGTGGTGCTGTTCTGTAGTGCGACTGACCCGTGCGTGCTGCAGCTGAAACTCCACTATGGCCTGCTGCTGCTCGCACAGTCTGTCCAGCATGTGCAAGGTGGAGTTCCACCTGGTGGGCACGTCGCATATGAGGCGGTGAGCGGGAAGGCCGAAGTTACGCTGTAGCGCAGACAGGCGAGCAGCAGCAGGATGTGAACGCCGGAAGCGCGAACAGACGGCCCGCACTTTATGCAGCAGCTCTGACATGTCGGGGTAGTTGTGAATGAACTTCTGCACCACCAAATTCAGCACATGCGCCAAGCAAGGGATGTGCGTCAAATTGGCTAGTCCCAGAGCTGCAACGAGATTTCGCCCATTATCACACACCACCAGGCCGGGCTTGAGGCTCACCGGCAGCAACCACTCGTCGGTCTGTTGTTCTATACCCCGCCACAACTCCTGTGCGGTGTGGGGCCTGTCCCCCAAACATATGAGTTTCAGAATGGCCTGCTGACGTTTACCCCGGGCTGTGCTGAAGTTGGTGGTGAAGGTGTGTGGCTGACTGGATGAGCAGGTGGAAGAAGAGGAGGAGGAAGCCGAGAAGGAGGAGGTGGCAACAGGAGGCAAAGAATGTTGCCCTGCGATCCTTGGCGGCGGAAGGACGTGCGCCAAACAGCTCTCCGCCTGGGGCCCAGCTGCCACTACATTTACCCAGTGTGCAGTTAGGGAGATATAGCGTCCCTGGCCGTGCTTACTGGTCCACGTATCTGTGGTTAGGTGGACCTTGCCACAGATGGCGTTGCGCAGTGCACACTTGATTTTATCGGATACTTGGTTGTGCAGGGAAGGCACGGCTCTCTTGGAGAAGTAGTGCCGGCTGGGAACAACATACTGTGGGACAGCAAGCGACATGAGCTGTTTGAAGCTGTCTGTGTCCACCAGCCTAAATGACAGCATTTCATAGGCCAGTAGTTTAGAAATGCTGGCATTCAGGGCCAGGGATCGAGGGTGGCTAGGTGGGAATTTACGCTTTCTATCAAATGTTTGTGAGATGGAGAGCTGAACGCTGGCGTGTGACATGGTTGAGACGCTTGGTGACGGAGGTGGTGGTGGTGGTGTTGGTGGTACATCCCCTGTTTGCTGGGCGGCAGGTGCCAACGTTCCTCCAGAGGCGGAGGAAGAGGCCGAGGCGGCAGCAGCAGAATAGGCCGAGGCGGCAGCAGCAGAAGAGGTAGCAGGGGGAGCCTGAGTGACTTCCTTGGTTTTAAGGTGTTTACTCCACTGCAGTTCATGCTTTGCATGCAGGTGCCTGGTCATGCAGGTTGTGCTCAGGTTCAGAACGTTAATGCCTCGCTTCAGGCTCTGATGGCACAGCGTGCAAACCACTCGGGTCTTGTCGTCAGCACATTGTTTGAAGAAGTGCCATGCCAGGGAACTCCTTGAAGCTGCCTTTGGGGTGCTCGGTCCCAGATGGCGGCGGTCAGTAGCAGGCGGAGTCTCTTGGCGGCGGGTGTTCTGCTTTTGCCCACTGCTCCCTCTTTTGCTACGCTGTTGGCTCGGTCTCACCACTGCCTCTTCCTCCGAACTGTGAAAGTCAGTGGCACGACCTTCATTCCATGTGGGGTCTAGGACCTCATCGTCCCCTGCATCGTCTTCCACCCAGTCTTGATCCCTGACCTCCTGTTCAGTCTGCACACTGCAGAAAGACGCAGCAGTTGGCACCTGTGTTTCGTCATCATCAGAGACATGCTGAGGTGGTATTCCCATGTCCTCATCATCAGGAAACATAAGTGGTTGTGCGTCAGTGCATTCTATGTCTTTCACCGCTGGGGAAGGGCTAGGTGGATGCCCTTGGGAAACCCTGCCAGCGGAGTCTTCAAACAGCATAAGAGACTGCTGCATAACTTGAGGCTGAGACAGTTTCCCTGGTATGCATGGGGGTGATGTGACAGACTGATGGGGTTGGTTTTCAGGCGCCATCTGTGCGCTTTCTGCAGAAGACTGGGTGGGAGATAATGTGAACGTGCTGGATCCACTGTCGGCCACCCAATTGACTAATGCCTGTACCTGCTCAGGCCTTACCATCCTTAGAACGGCATTGGGCCCCACCATATATCGCTGTAAATTCTGGCGGCTACTGGGACCTGAGGTAGTTGGTACACTAGGACGTGTGGATGTGGCAGAACGGCCACGTCCTCTCCCAGCACCAGAGGGTCCACTAACACCACCACGACCATGTCCACGTCCGCGTCCCTTACTAGATGTTTTTCTCATTGTTATGGTTCACCACAACAACAAATATATTATTTGGCCCAATGTATTGTATTCAAATTCAGCGGGATATAAATTTGAGGCCTAGTATTTAGGCGCTGGGTGACCGGTATGGATTTAGTGACAGAATTAGACTTGGAAATGCACAGAAGCGTGTGTGTGAAGTTATTCTGAATGACCCTATGTGCACCTTCAATATGATCTACCCTTTTAGGGATAGATTTCAAATAGCTCTGATATAGCAGAAACGACTAAATTATGAAATTGCTAAATTGGGAATTGTATTTCAACCCAGAACAAAAAATGTGCTTTGACGGACACTAAATAACTTTCCCAGCCACAACAGGACAGCGGTAACGAGAGATTTAGCGGGATATAAATTTGAGGCCTAGTATTTAGGCGCTGGGTGACAGGTATGGGTTTAGTGACAGAATTAGATTTGGAAATGCACAGTAGCGGGTGTGTGAAGTTATTCTGAATGACCCTATGTGCACCTTGAATATTATATACCCTTTTAGGGATAGATTTCAAATAGCTCTGATATAGCAGAAACCACTAAATTATGAAATTGCTAAATTGGGAATTGTATTTCAACCCAGAACAAGAAATGTGCTTGAACGGACACTAAATAACTCGCCCAGCTACAGCACTAGGGACAGATTTAGCGGGATATAAATTTGAGGCCTAGTATTTAGGCGCTGGGTGACAGGTATGGGTTTAGTGACAGAATTAGACTTGGAAATACACAGTAGCGGGTGTGTGTGAAGTTATTCTGAATGACCCAATGTGCACCTTGAATATTATATACCCTTTTAGGGATAGATTTCAAATAGCTCTGATATAGCAGAAACCACTAAATTATGAAATTGCTAAATTGGGAATTGTATTTCAACCCAGAACAAAAAATGTGCTTTGACGGACACTAAATATCTTGCCCAGCAACAACAGTACAGCGGTAACGAGAGATTTAGCAGGATATAAATTTGAGGCCTAGTATTTAGGCGCTGGGTGACAGGTATGGGTTTAGTGACAGAATTAGACTTGAAAATACACAGTAGCGGGTGTGTGTGAAGTTATTCTGAATGACCCAATGTGCACCTTGAATATTATATACCCTTTTAGGGATAGATTTCAAATAGCTCTGATATAGCAGAAACCACTAAATTATGAAATTGCTAAATTGGGAATTGTACTTCAACCCAGAACAAAAAATGTGCTTTGACGGACACTAAATAACTTTCCCAGCTACAACAGGACAGCGGTAACGAGAGATTTAGCGGGATATAAATTTGAGGCCTAGTATTTAGGCGCTGGGTGACAGGTATGGGTTTAGTGACAGAATTAGACTTGGAAATACACAGTAGCGGGTGTGTGTGAAGTTATTCTGAATGACCCTATGTGCACCTTCAATATGATCTACCCTTTTAGGGATAGATTTCAAATAGCTCTGATATAGCAGAAACCACTAAATTATGAAATTGCTAAATTGGGAATTGTATTTCAACCCAGAACAAAAAATGTGCTTTGACGGACACTAAATAACTTTCCCAGCTACAACAGGACAGCGGTAACGAGAGATTTAGCAGGATATAAATTTGAGGCCTAGTATTTAGGCGCTGGGTGACAGGTATGGGTTTAGTGACAGAATTAGACTTGAAAATACACAGTAGCGGGTGTGTGTGAAGTTATTCTGAATGACCCAATGTGCACCTTGAATATTATATACCCTTTTAGGGATAGATTTCAAATAGCTCTGATATAGCAGAAACCACTAAATTATGAAATTGCTAAATTGGGAATTGTACTTCAACCCAGAACAAAAAATGTGCTTTGACGGACACTAAATAACTTTCCCAGCTACAACAGGACAGCGGTAACGAGAGATTTAGCAGGATATAAATTTGAGGCCTAGTATTTAGGCGCTGGGTGACAGGTATGGGTTTAGTGACAGAATTAGACTTGAAAATACACAGTAGCGGGTGTGTGTGAAGTTATTCTGAATGACCCAATGTGCACCTTGAATATTATATACCCTTTTAGGGATAGATTTCAAATAGCTCTGATATAGCAGAAACCACTAAATTATGAAATTGCTAAATTGGGAATTGTACTTCAACCCAGAACAAAAAATGTGCTTTGACGGACACTAAATAACTTTCCCAGCTACAACAGGACAGCGGTAACGAGAGATTTAGCGGGATATAAATTTGAGGCCTAGTATTTAGGCGCTGGGTGACCGGTATGGATTTAGTGACAGAATTAGACTGGGATATGGCCAAAAAATAACCACACTATTGCTGGTTAAATGCACTTGGTGACGGGCGCAGCTTGCCCCTGATGTAGTATATGGCCAAAAAATGAACAGACTATTGCTGGTTAAATGCACTTGGTGTCACAGCTTGACCAACCACACTACTGAGGGTTAAATGCACTTGGTGACGGGCGCAGCTTGCCCCTGATGTAGTATATGGCCAAAAAATAAACAGACTATTGCTGGTTAAATGCACTTGGTGTGACAGCTTCACCCTGATGTAGGCTTTAGCCAGAAAACAACCACACCATTGAGGGTTAAATGCACTTGGTGACAGGCGCAGCTTGCCCCTGATTTTGTATATGGCCAAAAAATGAACAGACTATTGCTGGTTAAATGCACTTGGTGTGACAGCTTCACCCTGATGTAGGCTTTAGCCAAAAAACAACCACACCATTGAGGGTTAAATGCACTTGGTGACAGGCGCAGCTTGCCCCTGATTTTGTATATGGCCAAAAAATGAACAGACTATTGCTGGTTAAATGCACTTGGTGTGACAGCTTCACCCTGATGTAGGCTTTAGCCAAAAAACAACCACACCATTGAGGGTTAAATGCACTTGGTGACAGGCGCAGCTTGCCCCTGATTTTGTATATGGCCAAAAAATGAACAGACTATTGCTGGTTAAATGCACTTGGTGTGACAGCTTCACCCTGATGTAGGCTTTAGCCAAAAAACAACCACACCATTGAGGGTTAAATGCACTTGGTGACAGGCGCAGCTTGCCCCTGATTTTGTATATGGCCAAAAAATGAACAGACTATTGCTGGTTAAATGCACTTGGTGTGACAGCTTCACCCTGATGTAGGCTTTAGCCAAAAAACAACCACACCATTGAGGGTTAAATGCACTTGGTCGCAGCTTGTGCTGGCGCACCACAAGACACAAAATGGCCGCCGATCACCCCAGAAAAATGTGACTGACAAACGGTCTGGGCAGCCTAAAAACAGTGAGCAATTGAGGATCAGCAGCTCAATGATCCACAGCTGCAGATCGATCAGTTAATCAAGTCCTTTGGAGGAGTTAATCTGCCTAATCTCGCCCTACTGTCGCAGCCGCAACCTCTCCCTACGCTAATCAGAGCAGAGTGACGGGCGGCGCTATGTGACTCCAGCTTAAATAGAGGCTGGGTCACATGGTGCTCTGGCCAATCACAGCCATGCCAATAGTAGGCATGGCTGTGATGGCCTCTTGGGGCAAGTAGTATGACGCTTGTTGATTGGCTGCTTTGCAGCCTTTCAAAAAGCGCCAAGAAAGCGTCACAAAAGCGCCAAGAAAGCGACGAACACCGAACCCGAACCCGGACTTTTACGAAAATGTCCGGGTTCGGGTCCGTGTCACGGACACCCCAAAATTCGGTACGAACCCGAACTATACAGTTCGAGTTCGCTCATCCCTATATATGAGCTAGGCATCCAGCTCCTCCCAGTGGGAAGGAGGAGCCGCAGGGTGGGAGGCTACAAGAAACCCAGAAACCAAGATGGCCGCCAGCACATGTCAAACGAAGGAGAACAGTGAGAAGGTAAGACCATGACAGTACCTCCCCCTCAAGGGCCCCTCCTCCGCGGAGTAAGGAACGGTTTCAGAGGGAAGCGTGCGTGGAAGGCTCGGAGCAACGCAGGAGCATGGACATCTGTGGAGGGAACCCAGGAACGCTCCTCTGGACCATAACCACGCCAATGGACCAAAAACTGCAACCGACCGCGGATCAGGCGTGAGTCCAGGATATTGCTCACCTCATATTCCTCACGATTGCCCACTTGGACCGGACGGGGCCGAGGAACCGAGGAAGTGAAACGATTACACACCAATGGCTTCAACAGGGAGACATGAAACACGTTGGAGATCCGCATGCCAGGAGGAAGCGCAAGGGCATAGGCTACCGGGTTTACCCTGTGAAGCACTCGGAAGGGACCAACAAAGCGAGGCGCCAGCTTGGGAGTGGGCACTCGAAGGTTGAGGTTGCGGGTGGACAACCATACACGGTCTCCGACCTGGTAGGAAGGAGCGGGCGCTCGTCTGCGATTAGCCTGGAGTCTCTGGCGTTGCGCAGAGACCTCAAGGGACCTCTGGATCTGTACCCAAGAAGTACGTAGGACGGAAAGGTGATCCTCCACAGCCGGAGTATCCTGGGGAGAGAATACCTCCGGTAACACGGCAGGTTGGAACCCATAATTGGCCATGAAGGGAGACGTCCCAGAGGAAGAGTTCACCGCCGTGTTCCTGGCAAACTCAGCCCAAGGCAGGAGGTCAACCCAATTGTCTTGGTGATCGGAGACATAGCAACGAAGGAATTGCTCCAAGGCCTGATTGGATCGTTCTGCGGCCCCATTGGACTGAGGGTGGTAGGCCGAGGAGAAAGAGAGATGAATCCCCAACTGGGAGCAAAAGGCGCGCCAGAACCTGGACACAAACTGACTCCCCCGATCCGACACAATCTCCTTGGGCAAACCGTGCAACCGGAAGACCTCCCTGGCAAAAATCGAGGCCAACTCTTGTGCAGAGGGTAACTTCTTGAGAGGAACACAGTGGCACATTTTGGAAAACCGATCCACAATCATGAGAATGACCGTATGGCCTCGGGATGCAGGAAGGTCCACAATGAAATCCATCCCCAGGTGTGACCATGGACGCTCCCCGGTGGCTATGGGTTGCAAAAGGCCCAACGGAAGGTGCCGAGGGGACTTACTCTGGGCACAAACGGAGCATGCCGCTACATATGCGGCGATGTCGGAACGTAGAGAAGGCCACCAGAACAGACGTGAAACCGCCCAGGACAGCTGATTCTTTCCAGGGTGCCCCGCGGCCTTGGAGTTATGGTAGGTTCGCAACAACCGAGTGCGCAACTCCTCAGGCACAAAACATCTGCCGTTGGGTCTCCCAGAGGGAGCACCAGATTGAGCCGCCAAAATCTGCTCACCCAGGGGAGAGGTCAGGCTGGTGCGAATAGCAGCCAGGATCTGATTCGGGGGTATGACCGTAGTCGGAATCGACTCCTCCCCGGACAGCTCGGAGTACTGCCGTGATAAGGCATCCGCTCTGATGTTCTTGGAGCCGGGTAGGTAGGAGACCACGTAATTAAAACGTGACAAGAACAGAGCCCATCTGGCCTGACGTGGTGTCAATCTCTTGGCCTCAGAGAGGTAGGTCAGATTCTTGTGGTCCGTCAGGATGAGAACCGGAACCACCGAGCCCTCGAGCAAGTGCCTCCATTCTTTAAGGGCCTGCACGATGGCCAATAACTCCCTGTCACCAATCTGATAGTTGCACTCCGCGGAAGACAGTTTCCGGGAGTAAAACCCACAAGGAAGCAGAGGACCCTCTGGTGTTCTACGCTGAGACAGGAGGGCGCCTACTCCCGTCTCAGACGCGTCCACCTCGAGGACAAAAGGCAACCCAGGGTTGGGATGCGACAGAATCGGAGCCGACACAAAGGCGGACTTTAGAGCCTCAAAAGCTCGGATGGCCTCGAGCGGCCAGACCTGAGGATTACTGCCCTTCCTGGTCAGATCCGTGAGAGGCTTGGCTAGCATGGAGAAGTCCCTGATGAACTTCCGATAATAATTGGCGAAGCCCAAAAAGCGCTGCAGGGCACGAAGCCCACTGGGCTGGGGCCACTGTAAGACAGCCGAAACCTTCTCAGGATCCATGGAGAACCACTCAGCGGAAATTATGTAACCTAAGAAGGTTACCTGGGATCGGTGAAATTCGCATTTCTCAAGCTTACCGAACAGCTTGTTCTCTCGTAAGCGTTGCAACACTCGTCTGACATCCAGAATGTGGGCCTCCATGGATGCAGAATATACCAAGATGTCATCCAAATAGACCACCACACACTGCTGCAACAGGTCACGGAAAACATCGTTGATGAATTCCTGGAAGACTGCGGGCGCATTGCACAACCCAAAGGGCATAACCAAGGATTCATAATGACCGGTCCTGGTGTTAAACGCGGTCTTCCACTCATCGCCCGCCTTGATCCTTACCAGGTTATATGCCGCCCTCAGGTCGAGTTTGGTAAAGACCGTGGCCCCTTTGAGGCGATCGAACAGCTCGGAAATCAAGGGTATCGGGTAAGCGTTCTTGATCGTGATGCGATTGAGACCCCTGTAGTCGATGCAAGGCCTCAACTCACCGCCCTTCTTTTTCACAAAGAAAAATCCAGCCCCTGCCGGGGACGAGGATTTGCGAATGTGTCCGCGTGAAAGCGCCTCCCTCACGTACTCCTCCATGGCCTCATTCTCCGCTACCGACAGTGGATAGACTTTGCCACGAGGAGGAACGGCACCAGATTGTAACTCTATGGCACAATCGTATGGGCGGTGCGGAGGTAGGGCAACCGCACGCACCTTATCGAATACATCCCGGTACTCCTCGTATTCAGGAGGCAACAGAGAGTCCGAGGAAGTACACAGCAACTTGACAGGCCCATGGATGCAACTAGCCCCACACTGCGGTGACCACGAGAGGATCTCGGCCGATCTCCAATCGAAAGTCGGATTATGCTTCTGGAGCCAGGGGTACCCCAAGACCACCGAGTAGTGTGGAGACGAAATAACCTGGAGACAGACCGACTCTCTGTGAACGGCACCAATGGCCATCCCCACTGGAAGGGTCTCCTGAGTCACGTGTGGCGGCAGAAGGGGTCTGCCGTCTATCGCCTCAAGAGCCAGTGGGGAACCTCGAGGCTGCAGAGGAATGGAATTGGCGGCGGCGAACCCACTATCAATGAACAAGCCACCAGCACCAGAGTCCACCAACGCCTGGGTCGTCACCGAGCCCCCGACCCAGGAGAGGACAACAGTAATCAGTGGTTTGTCAACACGGGAAACCGGGGACGAGGAGACTCCACCCAAGATCTGCCCCCGACAGGATCTCAGGTGCGAGCGTTTCCCGGACGGTTCGGGCATGCCAACCGAAAATGCCCACCGAGACCACAGTACATGCATCGGCCCTCGCGTCTCCGGAGTACCCTCTCCCCCTCGGACAGGCGAGCAACCCCCAGCTGCATGGGTTGACCCCCAGACCAGTCATCCCCAGGAGGCGTGGGAGGAGAGGGAGGCACGGGTGGGACAGCAAACGTAGGCGCCAATCTGTTAGAAGGCCTCCGCAGGCTCTCCTTAAAGGAAGGTCTCTCCCTGAGTCTGGTGTCAATCAAAATCAGGAAAGAAATAAGGGACTCGACCTCCACTGGTAGGTCCTTGGCTGCAATCTCATCCTTCAAGGCATCCGAGAGACCATGAGAGAAAGCAGCGACCAGAGCCTCATTATTCCAGCCCACCTCTGCTGCCAGGGTACGAAACTCAATGGCGTATTCAGCTACGGATCGTGAACCCTGTCTGATGGACATAAGGAGCTTCGCAGCAGAGGCAGCACGAGCCGGCACATCGAATACCTTCCGAAGAGAAGCAACAAAACCGGAAAACTCGGCAACCACCGGATTGTTGTTCTCCCATAAAGGGCTGGCCCAGGCCAAGGCCTTGTCCGAGAGCAGCGAGATCAAGAAGCCCACCTTTGATCTCTCAGTAGGAAAGGCATGTGGCAGCAACTCGAAATAAATGGCCACCTGGTTAAGGAAACCTCGGCACTGAGTTGGCTCTCCCCCAAAGCGCTGTGGAAGGGGGGCAGAACCGGTCATACCCCGAAACACCGCAGGTGCAGCAACAGGTGTCGGGGTAGACTCTGGCGCAACAACCGGAGCGGCAGTAGGAGCGGGCCCAGGAGCGACAACCGACCCATCGGCAACGGAAGCTAAATGAGCCGTGCGTTCAAGCAGGGTTTGTAACGCCACAGCGAACCGACCCAACAGGTGATCCTGCTGATCAAGTCTGGCAACCAGCGTAGGTAGCGAGGATGGCCCTGTACCGTCAGAATTCATGGCTTGGTCCTAATGTCATGGAACCATGAACCAGACGTACAACAGAGATAGGTGGAATAAGAAGGCTTTATTGAAAATCAAGCCGTAGCTAAAGTCCAAACGGATGGCTAAACTGAAGCAGGGTCTTGCGTAGACGGAGGTCAGGAACCAGGAGGGTAGTCAGACGTAGCCAGGATCAGGAACCAACGGGGTAGTCAGACGAAGCCAGGATCGGAAACCAACGGGGTAGTCAGACGAGGCCAGGATCAGGAACCAGAAGCAGCAGCAGTCTTTGAAGCATGTGCACACAGGAGGACCAAGCAAGGAACTGAAGCCACAGACCTTCTATATATATGAGCTAGGCATCCAGCTCCTCCCAGTGGGAAGGAGGAGCCGCAGGGTGGGAGGCTACAAGAAACCCAGAAACCAAGATGGCCGCCAGCACATGTCAAACGAAGGAGAACAGTGAGAAGGTAAGACCATGACAATAAGGCAGACATTTGTAGTTATGCCCCCTTGGAAAAACACTTTCCACTGGGTAATAGGTGGTGTAAAGCTAGACAAAAAGCTCATTATACAGCGTGAGCCATTGTGACGTCTTTAGACTGCAGATAATGGAGAAAAGTAGGAAAAACCCACAAGTCGGCTCTGCCAGCAGTATAGATGCAGAAACAGTGTTCTTAGGAAGTTCTAAGGCTCTATTCACACGTCCACAATTTCGTTACGCATTTTGCAGAATGGAATTGTGGACCCGTTCATTTCTATGGGGCAGCACGAATCTGCTGCCCGGATACGGAATTGCAGGTCCGCAATTCCGTTCCAGAAAAAAATAGAACATGTCCTATTCTTGTCTGCAATTGCAGACTAGAATAGGCATATTCTATTAGTGCCGGCAATGTGCGGTCCGCAAAATGCGGAACGCACATTGCCGATGTCAGTGCAAAACACGTTACGGACGTCTGAATGGAGTCTAATGGTAATCTTTAAAGATTATCTTTAGACTGCAGAAATATTAATAGTAGATTTTCCCCAATGTTTTTTTTTGGAGGGGGGGGGGGGGTTTAATTGAAAAATCTTTGTTCACTTCAATGAGGCTCTTTTGAACGGATGCAGCTGGGACCCAAACAAAGGCGGCGGCTGGCACAAAATGTAGACATGAATAAATTTGACTGCAAGCTGTATGTAAGAAGCAGGCGATAATTATCACTACACTAGTAACTAATAATAGAAATGAACTTGGAAAACACCTAGCAAACCAGAAAGTCAGGGGCACGCCCTCTGGAATCTGACAGATTTACAAGAAAAGGAAAAACTTGGGTACTGGTTTTTCATGTTTGCCTTCAGCAAGAATCTTACTCCAAACCAATGTGAAAATAATTACAGCTTCTGGTTACGACAAAAACTAAAAAAACTTAACCAAGGTTCAGCATAAAACTCGCTCTATAAATATCTTCCAAATTGCTCAACAGGATGACACACGTAGGAGGGAAATGAACAGGCATCCAGTATGTTTGGCATTGGTCCGGAACGTAATTAAAGTTGATAATTCTTTTCCAAGTTGTGTAATTCACTTGTTCGTAATCCATTCAAAGCGTTTGTATACACCTACCACCCAAGAGGGCAACATAACACACGGGTGGGAAGCCCAGGAAAAATGCTTGGAAATGTTTAATATGAAATCAACACTAACAGTTAACCCGTTCGCTCGAGAGGCGGGCCCCATGGCCAGCAAATCTCTGCTGTTTCAAACAGCAGAGACCTGCGGCTAATTACCATGACCGGCAATAATGCCGATCACAGTAATTAAATGCTTTAGATGCCGTGACCAAGTGAGGTCACGGCATCTAAATGCGCAAAAACCTTGCGCTTCTGGGTTTCCTACCGATGCCCTGTGTGGCCAATTGGGGCATCGGTAGTTGGGCTGAACACACACACCCTCACTGACAAGGCTGAAAGTGTTCATTCTGCAATTCTTATTTTGGCCACCAGATGGCAGGCAATGATAAGAAATGAGCAATATTGAGTTTAAATGGCATTTTAAAAAATCTCCAATAGACTGAAATGAAGAATTAAAAAACACAATTTTATAGGTTTATATATGAGCCACAAAAAAAAGTTTAAAAAAAATATAAAAGATTTTAATCACCCCCCTTTCTGTATAAACAAAAAATACCTAAATAACAATAAAATATAAACATCATGGATATCACCGCGACTGAAAACACCCATACTATTAAAATAGAAAAAAATAATTCCAATACAGTGAATGGCGTGACGGAAAAAAGGTCAAAATGGCCGATTTGCCTTTTTTTATTGCTTCTCTTACCCAAAAAATGTAATAAAAATCTGATTAAAAAATTTAAGATTACACTTACCGGTAATCACTTTTCCATAAGCCCATGACAGCACCCTTGAGAGACCGCCTCCATCCAGGACAGGAAACAGGAACTTTCGTGGAGAGCTCATAAGGAGGAGCATGGCCCCGAGACCACCAGTTAATCGCAAGAACTTGTCCTAGACCACACTCTTCTCTTTTTTTTTTTTTTTTGTATATGTATATATATATATATTTTTTTTTTTTTTTGTATATGTATATATATATATATTTTTTTTTTTTATTTTTTTTTTTTTCCTATATATCTTTTTTTTTTTTTTTTTTTATATGAATATCAGGGTGGGAATAAACCCGGGTGCTGTCATGGGCTTATGGAAAAGTGATTACCGGTAAGTGTAATCTTAAATTTCCCTTTCGCCCATGACAGCACCCTTGAGAGACGACTAGAATAGAAATCCCTTTATTTCTTAGGGTGGGACTACCGCCTGGAGGACTTTCCTACCGAAGGCTAGCTGTTCTCTATTGCCTAGGTCCAATCTGTAGTGACGGAAGAAGGTGCCAGGCGACTGCCATGTGGCTGCTCTACAAATTTGTTCTAGCGTCAGCCCTTTCTGCCCAAGTGGTGGAGACTGATCTTGTAGAATGAGCACCAAAGCCCCCCGGGGGAGCCTTTCCAGCTGAAGAATAGGCCAAATTAATGGCTCTTACGATCCATCTGGAAAGGGTTTTAGAAGAGGCTGGGAGGCCCTTATTTTTCCCACTAAACTGAATGAAGAGTTTTGAGGTTTTCCTCCACTGACTAGTAACCTCCAGATAATGAGATAGGCATCTTTTTACATCTAAACAGTGCAGTTTTTCCTCTTTTTCATTTCTCGGATCTTGGCACAGGGAAGGAAGGATAATGTCCTGCGTTCTATGAAACATAGAAACCACTTTTGGTAAGAAGGAAGGATCTGGTTTAATAAGAACCCTATCATCTAAGATGTTAGTGTAAGGAGGCGAGGTAGAGAAGACTGAAATCTCACCAACCCTCCTTGCTGAGGTAATTGCCACAAGAAACGCTGTTTTGAAAGACAAGATCTTTATAGGTAACTGTTTAAGTGGCTCAAAGGGAGGTTCTGTGAGGCTAGTAAGGACCAAGTTGAGGTCCCAGGGGGGAATTGAAGGTCCAGGTATAGGCCCAAGCCTGCTGATGGCTTTAAAGAATCTTCGGACCCACGGGTGGCTAGCGATGGGAGAATCAAAGAACGCACTCAAAGCGGATACCTGTACTTTAAGAGTACTTGGCCTCAAATTTTTTTCATGTCCAGCTTGCAAAAAATCAAAAATGCTACACATAGGTGGGGGATTTAAAGGATTCACTGGATCCTTGGCAAACTTCTGGAAGGTGTTCCAAATCCTGAGATAAATAGAGGAGGTGACATCCTTTCTGCAGGATAGTAAAGTGGAAACTACGCTCTTGGAGAGTCCTCTACTTTCTAGGATTTCCCCCTCAAGAGCCATGCTGTTAGGTGTAGCTGCTTCACACTCGGATGATTGACTGGTCCTTGGGATAGAAGATCTTGCCACTCCGGGAGAATCCAAGGGTCCGTCAAGGATAGCTTCCTCAACCAGGTGAACCAGGTTCTTCTGGGCCAGAAAGGAGCAATTAAGATCACTGTTGTTCTTTCTTGTCTCAGCTTCTGTAAGAATCTTGGAAGAAGCCTTAATGGAGGAAAGGCGTAGAGGAGCTGGTTCGGCCAGGGAAGGGAGAAGGCATCTATCCCTGTTGGTGAATCTCTCGTGCTGAGGGAAAAGAAACGATGACACTTTCTGTTTTCTCTGGTGGCGAACAAATCCAGATGAGGACGACCCCAAAGTCGAATTATTTGATCGAACACCATTTGGTTCAGACACCATTCCCCCTGGTCTAGTGTATTTCGACTTAAGAAATCTGCCACTTTGTTTTCTGAACCTTTTAGATGTATTGCCATAAGGGACGGCACAGAAGGAATTATAAGGGAAAAGATATCCGTTGTTAACCGCATAAGATTTTCTGATCTGGTTCCTCCTTGTTTGTTCAGATAGGAGACCACTGTGGCGTTGTCTGAAAAAACTTTTATAGACTTTCCCTGTAGTAAAGGAAGAAACTCTTTTAAGGCGAAAAAGACCGCCCTCAGTTCCCTCATGTTTTGGGAGTCTAGACTCTGCTCTCTTACCCAAACACCTTGTCTTAAGTACCCTTGGCAACAGGCCCCCCACCCGGAAGGACTTGCGTCGGTGGTAAGGGTAACAAAGTCTTGTTGGAACCAAGGGAGCCCCTGGGACAGGTTTACGGGGTTCAGCCACCAGTGAAGGGACTGGATCACTTGGGGGGTGAGTGTGAAAGGTGTATCTAATGGGCGGAGGGAGCCCTGCCACTCCTTCAGAATTTGCCACTGTAGGGGTCTGGAGTGAAGATGGCTCCAACTGACCGCTGGTATAGTTGAGGTCATTCTGCCCAAGACCGCCATTGCTTGTCTGATAGTAGGGTTCTCTGCCGATATCAGGGACTGAACCTGTTGTATTAATCTCTGAATCTTGTCCTGGGGTAGAATACAGAGTAGTTTCTTTGAGTCCAGCATCATCCCTAAAAAGATGCAAACTTGGGAAGGAATTAAATGGGATTTTTCTCCGTTTATTTGCCAGCCGAGGTCTTCTAGGATCTGCACTACTTTTTTGAGGTGTGCTTCTAGAATGGATTTTGACTCTGCTACCACCAGGAGATCGTCTAAGTAAGGTATTAGTAAAATGTCTTTTTCCCTTACATGAGCCATGACTTCTGCCATGACTTTCGTGAAAAGTCTGGGATCTTGAGAAATCCCAAAGGGAAGGGCTGTGTATTGTAAGTGCTGGATGTGACCTCCTATAGAAACCGCGACTCTGAGGAATTTTTGACAGTCTAGCCGAATGGGAATGTGGTAGTACGCATCTCTTACGTCTATCGTAGCCATGAAGCAGCCCCTGAATAGATCTTTTATGACTGATTGGATCGACTCCATTCTGAATTTTTTGTAAGAGAGGAATTGATTTAAATCCTTTAGATTTATAATAGTTCTGAATGTTCCATCCGGTTTGGGGACCAGAAAAAGGGAGGAGTAAAAACACTCGCCCTTCTCTGCCTCCGGCACCGGAATTAGAACATTTTTCCGAAGTAGGGATACAATCTCTTGTTGTAAGGCTAGATATTTCCCCGGGTTTCCTAGAAAATTCGTGATTTTGAATCTGTCCGGTGGGCGGGAGACAAACTCTAGACAAAACCCTTCCTTTATAACGCCTAAAATCCAGGGACTTGAGGAGATTTTCTCCCAGGCGTAGAGGAAGAGAGAAAGTCTGCCCCCCACGGGAGAGAAACCGTCATTGCTGTGATGGTTTAGAGGTTGAGGAGGATTGGGAACTGAAGAGAAACCCCTTGCTTTTCCTATTCTTGTTGTCAGCTCTGAAGTCTTTCCTCTGCCCCCTAAAAAAATCTTTCTTGTTTTTGCGAAAAAAACGTTGTTTTTTCGGGGGTCTGGAGACAGGGAATCCTTTTTTATTGTCCGAGGCTTTATCCAAAAGGTCGTCTAAGACGGATCCAAAAAGATAATCGCCCTGACAAGGAATTGCACAAAGCTTATTTTTAGATCCCGTGTCTCCCGACCAACCTTTTAGCCAAATAGCTCGTCTGGCTGAATTTGAAAGAGCAGCTGACCTAGCATTTAATTTTAAAGCATCGGCTGATGCATCAGAAATAAAGTCTACTGCTTTAAGTAGAGTGGGGAAAACGGTTAACAATTGATCTCTCGGGGTCTTGTTCTGAATGTGAGATTCTAACTCCTCTAGCCATAATTTCAGAGACCTAGCAGTGGATGTGGCGGCAATATTTGGTTTGAATGCTTGGGCTGAGGTCTCCCAAACTTTTTTTTAAGTAAACCTCTGCTCGCTTATCCATAGGGTCTTTAAGAGAACCCAAGTCCTCGAACGGAAGGGCCGATTTTTTTTGAAATTTTTGCAACAGGTGCATCCAATTTAGGGGGTCTGTCCCAGTTTACTGAGTCTGCCTCGTCAAAGGGATATTTCCTTTTTACATTTTTTGGCACAAAAAACTTTTTATCGGGTCTTTTCCATTCCCTCTGTATTAAAAACTTTATATTCTCGTTAACGGGAAATACTCTAGATTTTTTTCTGCCCGAGATCACCAAACATGATATCCTGAACGGATCTTGGGTCTTTGGGTTCGTCTACTTTCATAGTCGCACGAACTGCTTTTAGTAAAGCTTCCGTATCATCGGGGGAAAAAAGTGGCCTGCCCGTGGATTCTTCATCCTGGGACGAGTCTGGGCTATCTAGGATTTCTCCCGTATCACTATCCTCTAAGGGATCTGAGTCAGATCTATTAGCCGTGCTTGATCTGGTTCCCAGGGAGGTAGAGGCTACAGCGGGAAAGCTCTTTTTGA
Source organism: Bufo gargarizans (assembly GCF_014858855.1). NCBI lineage: Eukaryota > Metazoa > Chordata > Amphibia > Anura > Bufonidae > Bufo > Bufo gargarizans. Next base: position 667,246,693 of record NC_058080.1, read on the forward strand.
AATCTTTCAGGGAATCCGAGACCTCCGTCTTTACCATCTCCCTAATACTCTGTAGAAGGGATGGGACTCCTCCTCCACTAGTTTCTCAATACAACTTTGGCATAGCTTTTTCAACCAAGAGGGGGCCAGTTTCTTTTTACAGACGGCACACTCCTTCCCTCTGGTCTTTGTGCCTTTCTAGGGCCCTCTTTTGTAGTCTAAATGCAGGAAGAAACAAGAGGGAAAGGAGATTTAGCTTAAAAAATGAAATAAATGGTGGGGAATGATCCCCCTTACCCCACCAGGAGTACCGGTCTGATCTCATGACCCTCCTGTTGATCGGCGCGTAGGGCACTCTCCTCCTCCATACTGCTGTGGGATAGAGAGTGACTCCCCGGATCCAAAGGAAATCTGGCTTCCTGTAAGGCTGGCTGGCTGGCTGGCCTGCTGCTGACCGTGCGCCTGTGGGTCCAATCTCCTTGGTCGGGTCCTGCTGGAAACCCTCTGCGGCCTAAGTAGGAGAAGGCTCTTCCTACTTCCGGAACGCACGCTGCGTGCGTTCCAAAAACCGGAAGTCTCTACCGAGACCCGGATCTCGCTGGCATCGCGAGATTTTAGTTCCCCCTGCGCGCGGCAAAGAAGAAGGCCCCGGCCCGCCTGAGCACTGTCGGGCAGGACCGGCGTGCCGAACGCACCTCTCGGTGAGCCCGGGACTGCAGAGTATCGCCAGCGCAGCGTAAGCCAGACCCCAGCAGCAGACACCAGACTCCGGCCGGCGGCTCCTAGAGGAGACTTATGCCGGAACAGGTAACCCCACTTTAGAACAATTCCTCCGGGGCCCTGCAGCCTAGCTTTTCTTTTCCTCTCTCCACGAACCGTCCTCTGTCTAGGACAGGAAACAGGAACTGGTGGTCTCGGGGCCATGCTCCTCCTTATGAGCTCTCCACGAAAGTTCCTGTTTCCTGTCCTGGATGGAGGCGGTCTCTCAAGGGTGCTGTCATGGGCGAAAGGGCAAAATTAAATAAAAAAAAGAAGTCATGCTCACCCCAAACTGGTATCAATAAAAATGCAAAAAAAACCTCTGGGAGGGATTTTCCGGGAGTAAAATATTGATGACCTATCCTCAGGATAAGTCATCAATATCTAATCGGTGAGGAATACCACTATTTCTGACCTTTATATGACTTGTAGTCTGTAGTCCCATTTGTTTGATCTCTCTCTAATTCTCAGTTTTCCCTAAGCTGGTGGTTGGAACGATCAGCTTGATATCTCCTGTAAGACTGCACATGGAGAATGTAGGAGATTCTGCTCCCCTACAGTACCTGCACACTCACAATCACTTGAAAGCACAGTATTGGACATGACAGGAAAGTACAGGGCAGTATTGAAGTGAATAAAGTACTTGGGGTGAGAGAACACTTAAGTGGGTTGTCCAGTCCTTTACTGTTGATGACCTATCCTGATGGCAGGCCATCACCACGTCTTCAAAGACCTCGTCTCCTTGAACACCACAGAACTGCTCGTTTGGACTTTGCAAGAGAGCACCAAACATGGGACATTCAAAAGGTGGAAGAAAGTTTTATTCTCTGATGAGAAAAAATGTAAACCTTGATGGTTCTGATGGTTTGCATGACCAGCAGATCCAACCTGAGATGTTTTCTACGCACCACAGTGGAGGCGGCACCATAATGTGGTGCTTTTTCCATCAGTGGAACAATGGAGCTTCAGGAAGTGCAGGGGCGTCAAACGGCCGCTGGCTATGTCCAGATGTTGCAGAGAGCATTCCTCATGACTGAGGGCCCTCGTCTGTGTGGTAACGACTGGGTTTTTCAACAGGATAATGCTACAGTACACAATGCCCGCAGGACAATAGACTTCTTCCAGGAGAATAACATCACTCTTTTGGCCCATCCTGCGTGTTCCCCTGATCTAAATCCAATTGAGAACCTTTGGGGATGAATGGCAAGGGAAGTTTACAAAAATGGACAACAGTTCCAGACAATAGATGGCCTTCGTGCGGCCGTCTTCACCACTTGGAGAAATATTCCCACTCACCTCATGGAAACGCTTGCATCAAGCATGCCGAAACAAATTTTGGAAGTGATAAACAATAACGGCGGAGCTACTCATTGCCGAGTTCATGTTTGGAAGTTGGATTTCTTTTTTTTTTTTTTTTTTGGGGGGGGGGGGGGGGGAGTAGTTTTTTGGGGAGGTGTGGTCCTAAACTTTTGATTAGCTGGAAAACAGCCTGTTTCATGTTTATTCGTTGTTTTCATTAAATTGAACCTTGTTAAGATCCAGCCATGCTAAATATGATTTTTTGCCATTTTTCAAGTGGTCTTAAACTTTTGATCAGGACTGTATGTGTAAGTGTAAGAATGGGGAGCAGCAACCTTAGTTTTTTTTACGTTCAATCTGTACTTTTTAAATAAATTGCTAAATCTTTGCATGCAAATAATTCCCACTCCCTGACAGGCTTGTTGACTAAGTCTTGTTTCTACCACCGATGCTGCAGAATCGAGCGTTGTTTTCTTAGGCGGGAGGTGTAGAGAATGCACAGCTTTGAAGCCGTCATTATACCGCTAATAAATGCGAATATAAATAGAAGGAAAAAAAATAAAAAAATGACTCGAAACTATGCAGACAAACTAGAAAGTCCGCTTCTGACTTGTGGTTATGTTTAGGAGGGCAGTCTGTAAAATAAATACTCAAAACGAGCTTCATTTTATAACATTTTATGTACACAAAGTTTCTTACATGCTAAATACAGAAGTATAAAAATAAACAGAAGTGCTAAAAAAAATATAACGCTCACACAACAAAAATATCAAAAATTCACATTGTTTATCAAAACAAATACATAATCTCGTAATAATTCTACATTCTAACTGCATATATTCCTCAATGAACCCCAATGTCACCCTTAGATAGACAGAATGAGGTTGTAGAGCAAATGGAGGTGTCTTGACATATTGGATGGACTCGACTAGTATTTTAGAGGTAGAACATCTCCGCACCAAAACACTTCACCGTGACTGATGTCTACTTGATCGTGAGGAGATAGTGACACAAAGTAAAAAGTATGAAATGCGTTCTCTAGTTTGAGCATATTCCACTACATCCGGCGATATGAACACATGAGATCAGGGGTGATCCAACCAGGTTAGAACAATATCCCTCACTAACAGTTATGCATAAAGTTTGGTTTCCTTTATTGAATTCACATTTGATTGCAGCCATTTTCACCTCCGAGAATTATTTGGCTGTAATGTTGCCTTCTAGAACCTTAAACAAGCAATCAGTGTTTTTTTTTTAAGCTTTTACTTTTAGTTATTTTCTATGCCTGAAGGCAGAGCAGATTATTATTCTCAGCCTGGTATGTGACACAGATACCAAAAATACAAGGCACGAGCACAGAGGAGCTCTGTCTGATGCCGAAACTTGGAAAATAAATAGGTCTACCTGATATGAAGGCACAGCTGGAAGTCACGGGAACAATGACATGCATACACTAAAAACTTCAGAAGGTTAAACATCAACTAGGAAATCTCAAATACTTTATGGTGGACAACCAGACTTAAAGGGAACCTGTCATCGGGATTTTGTGTATAGACCTGAGGACATGGGTTGCTAGATAGCCGCTAACACATCCACAATACCCAGTCCCCATAGCTCTGTGTGCTTTTATTGATACATATGCAAATTAACCTGAGAGGAGTCCTGTATGTGAGATGAGTCAGGGAATAGGACTCATCTCAGGTTAATTTGCATATGTATCAAATCGGTTTTTTTACACAATAAAAGCACACAGAGCTATGGGGACTGGGTATTGCGGATGTGCTAGCGGCCATCTAGCAACCCATGTCCTCAGCTCTATACACAAAATCCCGGTGACAGGTTCCCTTTAAGACATTCCCTTTGGTTTCACCTTGTAGTAAAGATTTCCCGCATACTCCGTCATGGAGGATCATTTTATCTTCTGCGTTAGTTCAGTTATCATTTAAAAGCTTCAAATGAAAAGCTGTGGAAGCAGAGCTCAGGAAGAGGCCCCGGAGAAATTCCAGAAACGAGGCCAACCAGGTATAAGTAAATTTGTGAAGACAAACAACCTGTGTTCACTTCTACAGATCAGAAGCTAATTACAACAGATGCATGACAGCACGTAGTGTAAAGTGCTTGTACAACTTTATTTTTTTTATCTTAATAGGTATAACCTTATGTGCAGATTAGTTTTGTAATATATTGTATGTTTCTGTAGAGCTCAAAGTCCACTGAATAGACAAGAGTTAAAATGATAAAGATGTGGCTGCCTGCAGCGAACCCTAAGGGGAGCTTACACTTACCGTTTTAACATTCAACTACATACAATAAAGTGGCCTAGTGATGGTGCAGGCAGCCAGAATTGTCACATTTGGGCATTCACTTCTAAGAGGCTGTCCTGCCCTTTACAAGTGAAGTCCTATCCTCAGGATTGACCACCACTATCTAAATCGGTGGAGGTATGAAACTCTGCAACCTATGCTGTTCTGTTGTAGACTACATTGCGCCATCCATTGTACAGTGGACTGGTTACTGCAGTGCTGCTCCCATGGAAGTGAATGGGTAAACAGCTCCGTCCAGTGCACAATAGATGGAGTAGTATTGTTCTGGTGCTGTGGCGAACAGTTGACTGGCTGGGGTGAAGGCTGTTGGACCCACGCCGATCGGACAGTGATGTCCTGAGGATAGGCCATCACGTGTAAAGGGTTGGACCCTTTAAAGCTCAGTTCTCATAAATTTGTGAAATCTGATAACCCCCACTCACCCCTTCAGAATGATAATGGACCCCATATGAAGAAAGAAGGGGGCACATTCTCCCTCGTGGGATCAGTTCCAGTGTGTCGTAATAAGGAAAGGAGAACAGATCTCATTAAGGCCAATTACAATTCAGCTTTTCTACATAGTACAATACCTCCACACAACACAATGCATTTAAACAGATTCCACGTAATAAAAGATCTCATTAGCATCTCAGAAGGTAACATTTGTACATGACCAGGTTCCCTGGGCTGGGAGGGCCTGCATTCTCACACAGAAAAGGTATATAATACCCAAGTCTTCTAGTCAGAACTTGTTCCTACAGGGTCCATCTCTAGCAGTTGCTGGTTTTTGTGTTGCTGGATGTGCTGGTGTAAGTACTGCTCTTTCTGGAATATTTCATAGAGCTAAATGAGATCTGCATTCTGTCAACAGTCCTTACGCTCCTGCAGAGGAACGTGTTCTTGACATTATCTCTGAAGTCTTTGGACACAAAATAATAGACAAAGGGATCGATGCAACTGTTCAAGGACGAGAGACAAAGGGCCGTAATGTAGAAGGCATACATGTTACCAACGTGGGTTTCCCTTATAATGGCATAGTTCACCAACAGCAAGATGTTACTGGGCAAAAAACACACCAAGCACATCACCAGCACAGTAAGGATAAGCATGATGGCCCGTCTTCGCTTTTTGCCAATGGTTTCATCTGTGATAGAGTCATTCAAGGTTTTAATCATAAATGCGTAAGCCACTGACATGAGAATGACCGGGAAGAAAAAGAGCCCAATGGCAAGAGAGAGGAAGTATCTGAACATATCGCTAGCCAGAACGCTCACTGGCAAGACATCATGGCAGGTGGTGATGTTGAGGTTGGAGACGTAGATGGTCTGATCGATCAGATATAATGGAATGGTGCTTAATATGATTATGATCCATATGGCTCCTGATACAATTAACGCTATTTTGGTGTTCTTCCTGGTACTGGAAATGGGATTTACAATCACCCAATATCTTTGAACGCTCAGGCACGTGATGAAAAGTATTGAGCAGTACATATTGCCATAGAAAAAACCCACCAGGACTTTGCACATGGCTTCTCCATAGGCCCAGTTGTTGCCATTGAGATGATATGAAATCTTGAGGGGAATCCAGATAATGAACATTAAGTCAGCCATTGCCAAGTTGGCCATATAGACCACCGCTGGGTGCTTTTTCTTGGTTCGGAAAAAGAACACCCATAATGCAATGGCATTGCTTGGCAATCCAACAATAAAGACAATGATGTAAATTAAAGGGAGGAAGACTCTGGTCAAGCCACCAGTCAAGACCTTCTGTGCAAATTCGTTCACAGTATAGCCATAGGTCCCAGTGCTGTTGTCTAGTATGCCCGCAAAGTTTCTTCCTTTTTTTGAAACTGTAGTATTTACACCTAAAAAAAAAAAAACAGACAATACAAGGTCAGTTCATCTTTTTCATTTTTTAACACAAGCTTCTAAAAAGAATTAATAGAGAAGTCCCGAAATAGAATAGGGTTTGTTAACAGATACTTTTGCCCATCAATGTCAGCTTTTAGTACTATGAAACCAATAATGAAATTTAAAAAAAGATGGAAAAAAAAAAAAAAAAAAGGCTGTCTAATGATCAAGCTGTGCTGGGCAATACAATCTGTTTAAGAAGGCCCAGAATAGGTAAAAAATAAAATATAAATAAGCATTACTCACTTTACCGATCCCCTTCTGCTGATCCAACGATGCTCTGGTCCCTGCTGCTCTCCACTTCCTGCTGCTGGCTTACCAAACAGGAAATGGCTGGAAACGACCACTTAGCCAATCTCTATCTGAGGCAGGTCACACTGCGGCCAGTGATTGGCTGAGTGGGCAACTTCCTGGTTGAGCTAGGACCAGGAGGTAGAGAGCAGCAGGTATCAAAGCATCGTTGAAATTAGGGGGTGAGAAATACTTTTCATTTTTACCCATGAACCCCTTAAAAAAAGGCATTCACCCCCCCCAAAAATATATCCTCAATAAACTATCCAGTTACTACCGTGGTCAAGATAGATGCAAGTCAATGATCCAGATCATGAAGAGGGACTATTGAAGAGACCACTCTGTATGTCTCCTCTAGTAGTAGCCTTAACACTTTATTCAAGTTTTATGTACTATGGGTGAGGGCATTGTGTGATGCATAGAATAACCACCTCTTTACCCCACTGTGAGGCAGCTCAATGTGGAGAGCATGTCATAGTAACGCCCCACCTCCTGGGCGTTAAGAACAGAATTTAGAGGAAATTTTTTTCTTGTTCAGGTATATTTGTACCGCTCTCTCCATTCCTTACTGAGTGCTGTCAGCAGTTTAGCATGGTCAAAACTGCTGACAGACTCCCTTTAAATTATTCATGTCCATGTTCTCTTCCCTTTGAATCCCTCACCACGGACAAACGGTTGGTGGTGTGAAAAGTCATGGCCGAGGATCTGATGGGCAAATTCATTTTCATTAGGCCTCGTTCACACTTCAGTGTTTGGTCAGTGATTTCCATCAGTGATTTGTGAGCCAAAACCAGAAGTGGAGCCTCCATAGACATTAGGTAGAAGGGAAAGATCTGCTCCTGTTCTATGTTTAGAGCTGCACCTGGTTTTGGCTCACAAATCACTGATGGAAATCACTGACCAAACACTGAAGTGTGAACTAGGCCTTAGCCCTTCTGCCTCCCTGAAAAATCATTAGCCTATAACTTATCTGATATATTACTATATGGCGAGGTGTCCATTACTGAGCATGCCAACATGTCTGCACACAGCTGCAAACCAGACCTGTTTTAGACAACATTACTCACCACAGCCTCAGGGCTAGTCACAGCAGATCCTGCTGTTATCATTCCCTTTTACATATATCACATGTGGACTAAATAACGACAAACAACATCTCCATCTTGCGGTTTACCAGCTATTGCAAAACTACAACCCTCAGTGGAGAGCCACAGGATGGAGAATACTCCACACAACGTTCCACAGACTGTATACTATACAGTGGCACAGGAGCCCATGGGCCTAGAATCTTGATCCTGGTACCTTACAACCATTTGGATTGTTATCGATGTCTGTTTAAAGCAAATTTATTGTGTCGAAAATACAGAGCAGGAGGAGCTGAGCAGATCGATATATAGTTTTATGGGAAAAGACTCAGTAAAACTTGTTAAGAGTTCAGTAGGCGGTCTGATACAGGCAAGGCTGTCAGCAGTGGCGTAACTACCGGGGAAGCGGCTGCTTCGGGGCCCGGCGCCCAACAGCGTGTCAGTCAAGTTTAATCTTTTTTATTTATATGCAAATTACCTTCCTAATGTGCCCAAGAGGTTGTAACTCCGGCTGTTTGTGCCCAGCCGCGCCCATTATCGCCAAGCCCACCACTGCCACGCTGTTAATTATTCACTGCTGTCCTCGTCTTTTTTTTTTTTCTTCTAAGTGCGCCGTAGTCTCGCGCATGCACTGATGTTACTCACGTCCGGGCCCATGCGGTGTCCTGGCAGCAGCCTCAAGTAGTGGAATCACGAATGCGCCAGCTTTCTCCGCTTTCTGGCGCATGCGCGATTACATTACTTGAAGCAGCTGCCAGGACACTGCATGGACCCGCACGTGAGTGACATCGGCGCATGCGCGATACTACGGCGCACTTAGAAAGAAAAAAAAAAAAAGACGAGGACAGCAGTGAATAATTAATAGCGGGACGGCGCTGGGCTTGGCGATAATGGACACAGCTGGGATCAAATGGCCGGAAGGACAGCCCTTTGGGCACGTTAGGAAGGTAATTTGCATATAAATAAAAAATATTTCAGGGTAAAAATAGCATATCAAAAATTGGGCGGGGGGCTGGGGGGGCCCATACAAAAATTTGCTGTGGGGCCCAGGCACTTCTAGTTCCGCCCCTGGCTGTCAGTCACTAAGCAGGACCGCCAACATGACTACCACTGGATAGAGGATAAGTGTCAGAATGGCCAGGGTCCAACCGCTGGGGCCCCCACCGATCATGAGGCCCGGTCTCCACATTTGAATGGAGCAGCAGATACACATGCGCGCTCGCCGCTCCATTCAATTCTATGGCTTCTGCTGAGGAAGGTGAAGTACAAGCGCTTGCCTATTTCCTGCAGCCCCATGGAGCGGCAGCAAGCATGTGTGACCGCTGCTCCATGCAAATAGGGGAGCCTGAGCCCTTGTTCCTGCGATCGGTGGGGGCCCCAGTGGTCAGATAGAAGTATTTCTAGCGCAGATTGGAAAGCCCAGAAATGAAGCTGGCGTAGATTTAGAAGCAACGGTGGATCCACCGTGAGCAAAGGGGCTTATTAAGATCAGCGTCTAAAACGCCAGTCTTAATAAATGACCCCCTTAGTAGCTGTCTTAGGCCGAATGCACACGGCCGTGAGAACACGGCCTGGATTCCTGTTGAGAGCAGGAGCGCACGGCGTCATTAGTTGCTATGACGCCGTGCGCTTCGTGCCACCGCTGCACTACAGTAATACACTGGTATAGATCATACGAGTATTACTGTAGTGCAGCGGCGGCACAAAGTGCACGGCGCGATAGCAACCAATGACGCTGTGCGCTCCTGCTCTCAACAGGAATCCAGGCCGTGTTACTGTAACACCACCTTTAATGAATAAAAGAAATATATATGGGAACAATAATATATATCAGTCCGCTCAGTCCCACCGGCTCTGTAATGTGCTGCCTGCAGACTGCACTGCATTTTCAGCACGTTTGCCTCCCTTCAAAGGAGTGTTCTGGTTAGAATGATTTTTAAGAAAAGGCCTACCGCCTGCCTGCTTAACCATAAGAGTCATACCTGCTCCACGCTGCCTCCATCTTCTGGTCCTCGCACTCTTTTCTTCCAGTGGTGCAAAGGCATGGACACATGTGCCTCTCCAGTGGTGAACTGGCCACAAGCAGCGCGTCATTTGGCTGGAGCGGTGCAATACGACCACGACCATGCACCACCGGATATAACCAGTGCAGGGACAGCGGAGGACCAGAGCGGTGTTGAGCAAGTAAGTATGAGGCATTTTCTTACAAATAATTATAACCAGAAAGCCCCTTTAAGGCTTCTGTCACACTGGGGTTAGGCTTGTCCGGCAGGGGAACAGCCTGCCTGATCCGTACCAACGCTTGCACACGTGTGCTGCCGGAAGTCCGGCTCGGCCCCATTCACCATAATGGACAACCCCTATCCATGTGCTTCCATTACCCACTCATTACTGTCGAGTAGTGCCACAATGTGTCTTCCCCTTGTGACATCGAACTCCCTTCCTGCTCCCATGGTCTTGTCCATATCCAGGTTTGCTAGTTGTCTACGACAACCCAGAGGTCATAAGTCAAAGCCTTGCCTGGCGCCGGCCGCCATTATTCTGCACGGCTGGAGGCAAAGCTTAGATTTCAACAAGGGAAGGGACTTCTCAGAAAATGACGAGCCTTGAAATGAGTAGTGTCCCATTATGTTCTTACTAAATGAGCGCTGTAATCCACAATAAGCACCCTCACTGACGAAGCGTTGTCTCCCTTTTACACGCAAGGACAATGATCTCCGCGCACAAAAGCTTCAGGAAGCCCGCGGATACCACGTACCATAAACCGCTGCCAAGACCAAATGCACAAGTTTCACAAGGAACGGCAATTATCTGGGCAGTAAGCTAATCACCGACTGACAGCAATTAAATGTACATAAGTGATCATTTTCGTAGTTTTATGGGTTTTATTTTGCAATTATAACTTAACAGTATTCTCGAGGAATGAACCCTGGCCAAGCTGGTGAGACACAGCATTACCTCCAAAGGAAACCATGCCAGCGAGGGCACCACCCTCAGGATGGAAGCACCGGGAATATTTCACTACGAGCGGGATCGTTTTCTGCCGTTTCTATAAACTGCAGTCATTTAACGCATCACCAATATAGCACAAGAAGCAAAAACTAAGAAAAGGTTTCCAAAACGAACACTCTGGAGATGTAGCACAGACTCACCCACACACAGGCCTCCCATCTCTGTGGCCATTTGGCATAAAGAGGATAGGGGTTGACAAAATACTCTAGAATTAAAGGGGTTGTCCAGGGTTTTTATTTATTTATTTTTAATCCCCACCCAGGGGTAGCTTTGAAAAGGTCTATACTATACTCACTGGAATCCTGGTAAGCGTGGCAGACGCAAGGGGGCTTACCAAGCACAGCGCCACACACTGTATAGAGGCAGTGCTTGGTACTGCAGCTCAGGCCCATTGACTTAAATGGAGCCAAGCTGCCACTAGGCCATGTCACTCATGTACAGCCTCTTCTAACAGTTGATTGGCAGGGGTCCCGGGTGTCATACCCCAGCCGCTCTGATACGGATGACCTATCCTGAGGATAGCACAACAACATTAATTCTTGGATAATCCCTTTAAGCTAACCATAAATGAGATAGTGGTTGTCCAAATGCTCGCTCCCCCCCCCCCCCCCCCCATGTACATGCATGTTTGGTTGAGCGTGTGTAATGTAAATGGGAGAAAGCCCCTGCAGACACGTCTGAAGGATGGCTTATCTCCCGGAGAACAAAAAGATGGTGCAAGTTGAAATCCAACATGCCCGACCATTCTCTGCCTTCATATCTGCCAATGGGGGTGTCAGGAGACCCCCACACATCACAAACTGCAGATCTGTCTCTCTGGGACTGTCCCAGATGGAGCTCACAGAAACAATCACGATCAGATGAACACAACGAGTGTCAGTTGTCACAACAAAACCGCAGTGAGTGACGTCACACGGGTGTCCGTCACACCGCGCCAGGAGCCATCTAGAGTGGGAGGCCACCTATACACAGTGCCGATTACGTGGGGGGGGGGGGGGGGGGTTGCATAGAAAAACCACAACGTAATACAGGACCAAAGTCATGTAGAATCTCAAGTACACCTTGTGGACTTTATCAGCGCAGAAATTTACCTGCCGTATGGATTTTGAAATCTGCAGCTTATAAAAAGTTTGTAAGGATTTCGGGGGGAGATCGGGGGAAAAAGAAACGCATTCAAATCCACAAAATCTGCAAGTGGATTGTGGTGCAGAAACGCATAGAAATACGTGTAAAAATCAGAGTGTAAACCGGCACTCGTACGCAGGTAGCTTCAGGGCGCCCTCCCATGCTGTGGAATTTTCCACAACCGAAGCTGCAGATTTTATAGTAGTAGTGGGTTTTATTGCGACTTAGGGGGCATTCAAGCAACCATATCCGTTCTGTGGTCCGCACAACACAGACACCGGCCATCTGCATTCCGCGTCTTCCCCACTATTGTAGAAATGTCCTAACCTTGTCCACAAATTATTTTTTTTTGCAGGGACCCACAGGACGGACATGTGGATGTGGACAGCACACAGTGTGCCATCCACATCTTTGCGGCCCCATTGAAATGAATAGGTCTGCATTTGATCCCCAAAAAAATGCAGAACGGATGCGGCCTGAAAATACGGTCGCATGAATGGACCCTTATGCTGGGGATTTTTACACAATTGAACAAGATGGCTATTTTCTTGGTGAATGGTGTTGCAGATTTCTGTGCTGACTCCACCTCCATTGTAATGAATGGAGACGCTTAGCTACAGGAAATCAAACAGAACCTTATTGCGCAGCAGAACAGAACAGGTGTAACGCCCCAGAGTGGCGTTACCACTCTTTCTGCACCCCCCACTATCCTTAAAGGGGTTCTGCAGTTTGTTTAAACTGATGATCTATCCTCAGGATAGATCATCGGCATCTGATCGGCGGGGGTCCGACACCCAGGACCCCTGCCGATCAGCTGTTTGAGAATGCAGCGGAGCTGGCAGTAGCGCAGCGGCCTTCTCACTGTTTACCGCAGGCCCAATGACGTCACAACTAGTATCAATGGCCTGGGTGGGGCTAAGCTCCATTCAAGTGATCCAGAGGATAGATAGATAATCAGTTTAAATAAACTGCAGAACCCCTTTAAGGGTGTACCCCGTGTATTTATCCTAGGTCCTGCACACTGTGTAAAAGTATTTATGATTTAGGGACCGATTTACATGTAATGTGCCTGGTTCACCAGCAGATAGCGACATTTCTGGCAGAGCTGAGTTACCAAGTACCGAACCCTTCCTTCCATTCTATTCCCCTCTCTAGAGAGGGAGGAGTTAGTGGTGAGTGAGTCTAGCCTTCCCCTCCTTGGGGACAGGTTGTGTGAAGTCTAGCTTACCCCCTGTAAGGGAATGGCTGTGTTCCAGGCAGCAGAGCAATGTCTGCTCTGCTGGGCCCAGAGGCCCGATCTACAAGCCTCTGAAGCCTGAACAAGTTTAGGATGAAGATAGAGACAGACTACACAAGTAAGAAGTTGCAGCAGAAAGCAGGAGGAAAAGTTCCTATTTAAAATTGCTAACATAGCAGAGCTGAGATTGTTGCAGAAGTGTTTGCCAAGGATGTCCAGGTAGGAGCACCGTGCCACGTGCATACAACACCATCAGGGAGATTGTAGGTCACTCTACACCACTGGCAATCCTAAAACTGGGTATCAACACTACCATCTACAAAGGGGACTCCACATCCTCGTTGCTTTGATGCAACTGGCGTCACGACTCCTTGCTTTGTAAGAAGGACATATATCTTTAAAAAAAACTCCTAAAGGGGCAAGCAAGAGATACCCCAGACGCCGGTATAAGGGCACTGAGACTTTTCATCCTCATAGGCTAAAAGATAGGGGACGCCTTTATGCTACAGATTTTGTTGTGAGGACCCCTTAGACATCAATTAAAAAACAAAAACACAATACAATAGGCACCAGAGACATTTCGTACTCCCGTAGGCCACCTCTCTCCTGGAATGTATTCATTAGGTTCATCTATCTGGTGAAATCATTACCGAAACATTACTCCTTCAAATGACAGATCCAAATGTCTCTGATGGGACAAATGCAATCTAATGACTATGGGGGCACCGAGACCTCCTGTAAGGAGATAAGCGGTGCCACATGAGGTATGTCGGGGTTAGAGAACAGGGTTGGCTGCCAGACTAACCTGAGCTATAGGAAAATCAATACAGCGCATTGCCTCAACTTTCTGCCATACACAAGACCAGTATAACACTATATATATATATATATATATATATATATATATATATATACGGCCGGGGTGACAATAGGCAGAGTACAGCCCCTGCTCACCTGAGCACAGCCTGAGCACAGCACCGGGCGGACATGGTCACTCACCTGACGCGGGCAGGACGCAGGTAGCCAAGAGCACAGAGAGCAGCAGGAGCCGCCAGCCCCTCATCCCGCACAGCAGTGGAGACCCCGCACTCAGCCCCGACACAGTCCAATCAGACCAGAAAGTACCGCACACACTGACCCGAGCGACGAGTAGCGCGAACTATCCTCAGTACTCCGGGCCTGACGTCACTAGCCCTAATCACGCCCCATGCCTAAGGTTTCGCAGAAACCAGGGAACCTGAGCGGGGCTGGGCCTCCCGTGACCACGCCCATGTGCCGCTGACGTCACCCACCAGGTATGTTAAAGGTCTCCAAGAGCGCAGACGTCTTGCGCAATGAGACCCGTTACGTCTACGGTGACAACCATAGAGAGGAATGTCCTACACAGCAGGGCCAGTGAGTAATGGAGGCTCTGCCTGGAAGACCACCTCGGACTCTGGAATAAGGCAGGACTTGCCGGAGGTTGGAGACCACTGTGAGGTTATAGGGTAAACCACAGGCTGCTGTCACCTGAGGGACCCAGGAGGGGCCCAACTCACCCTATTTTCCTATAGTGGGGACCATTGGGTTCTGACAAGAGAACATAATGAATGTAGCGCTGTTTTCCCATTAAAAATAAAGACAGAATCTGCTGTGGAGGTTTCCAATGGAGTCTCCAACACAGAAGTGAATAATAGAGCCTTAAAAACCTCATACTGTTAAAGGGGAATTCCAGTTGTGAAACCCCCTATACACAGGAAAAGGGATAACTATTAGACAGGTGGGGGCAGGCTCGGACTGGCCCACAGGGGTACAGGTGAATCCTCCAGCGGGCCCATGCACAAGCGGCACATACAGTGGTGTAGCTTTAGGGGTCACGGGGCTCTCCAGGAGAGACGGAATCCCACCCTGCCAGACGTAAACAATGAAAGCGCTGGCTTCAGCACTGCGGCAGCGCCAGGGCCACATAGTGTGTGATGATGATTTGCATACAATACCGGGTCCGTAACACAAAGTTCACAAGTCAACCAATAGGGTGGGAGAGCGTGTGTGGGTGCAAGTGCACGCCGTCCCGCCGGCAGACAGGGCTGTGTGTTGTACGAGTCCGGACGCTGATGGTGAAGCTGCAGGCAGTGAGTGAGGTCCGGAGCAGAGAGCTCAGCCTCTACAAGTTATAGGACTGAGGGATGCTGCCGGGAAGGAATGGGGACTGGGAGATAGCAGCAGCCAGCTTACCGGTCTCCAGCGTCCTGAGGCCTGACTGATGTGCCAATGAAGGACGGGCCACTCCTGCTACAGGCTGGCAGGCAGGGCCAGGGGCCCAGATTGTGCTGGCCTGGGATGGGGCTGGGTTCTACTGGGTTATAGTCACTGTGTGAGTGACACTGCTGTAAAGGGGCTGTACAGCATGTCACCTCAGTTTGGGGGATACACTGCCACTACCATGCCTTCTGATGTATCCCTGTTTTAGAATTGACTTAAAGCAGGGGCGGACATACCGCCTGTGCAGTCGGTTCGGCTGCACAGGGGACCAGTGCGGTAGGGGGGCTCGTGAGAAGTTCCGTGGCAGGGCAGGGATAGCGCATTGCCATTGTGGAAGTGCTCATCTCTATATTCACCTGTATCGCCGTCCTCAGGACAGTGATACAGATGGATGCTACAGCGGGGCAGGGGAGAGGTGTTTCCCTTACCCATTCCTCTGGTAGGCTGCAGGCACTAGGCCTGCAGCCTATCAGAGGCTGGTGCAGGCGGATCGCGCCGCCTGAGCCGTACAGCGCGGGACACAGGCCTGAAGAGGCCTTCACCGCTTCACTGAGAGTGTCATGGAGGTAAGTATGTGAGTTAATTTTTTATTTATTTTTTTAACACTATGCTGTTGCCCAGAATGGGGAAGAGGGGAGAGGAGCACTATGGGGGCATCTACTAGGGGGGATTATACTGGCAAACATGGGGGAGAGGAGCACTATGTGGCATCTACTAGGGGGCATTATACTGGCACACATGCGGGGAGAGGAGCACTACTGGGGGACATTATACTGGCACACATAGGGGAGAGGAGCACTATGGAGGCATCTACTAGGGGACATTATTTACTGGCACACATGGGGCGAGAGGAGCATTATGGAGGCATCTACTAGGGGGCATTATTTACTGGCACACATGGGAGGGAGGAGCACTACTGGGAGCCCTATATATTAGAATTATACTGGCACTATGGGGGGAGGGAGCCATATGAGGGCATCTACTGGGGGCCCTATATATTGGCATTGTATACTGTCACACATGGGGGGCACTATGGAGAAGTGGGGGAGAGGAGCACTATGGGGGCATCTGCTGGGGGACATTTTATATTGGCACAAACTATGTGTAATATGGGGGTGGGGATGAGTATCATAATGGCATTTTATACTGGCATACATTATATGGGGAAGGGGGAGAGGAACATTATCGGGGCATCTACTTGGGGCACTCTATAGGAGTATTTTATACTGGTGCAAAATTATGGGGCACTATGGGGACATTAGCTCAACTGGGGGCACTAATAGAGTTTTTTGGGGGCAGACAGTAGGGGGCATTGGCACACATTATGTGGGCACTATAAGGACATTGGCTCTAAAAATTCAAATCGCCTCTTTTCCACAAAATAAAAAATAAACAGTAAACAAAATACACATCATGGGCCTCGCTACATACGAAGATGTACTATTAAAATCTAGAACTAGTTATTCCACATGACAAATTGTGAAATAAAAAAAATAAAAAAGTCAAAATGGGCAATTTGCTGTTTTTTGGTCACTTTACCTCCCACAAAAAGTTGAATAAAAAGTGATCAAAAAGTCATATGCACCCCAAAATCGTACCAAGGAAAATTAACACACTGTCAGGTTGGACATGTGAACTCTCTATGAGAGTTCTGGAAAAGGCTGAACCTCAATTCGGATAAGGCTTCGTCCCAGTCTTAAATCTCTGGAAAGCTTAAAAGGGTTATCGGGGCTTTTAATATGGAAGACCTATCCTTAGGCTAGGTAATCGATATCAGATCAACAGAGGTCCAACATCCTGTATGAAGGGAAGGCGAGCGCAGTGTGCACGTGCCGTCTCCCTTCTCTCTTCCTGCTCGCTGCTGCTATGTAGACATTCCTGCAGTCAGCATGCCAATTGCACGCTCCCTCAAACGTTGCGACATCTGTGATCAAACTGCGCATTTCAGAGTGGCTTTTTATTGTGGGCAGTCTAAGGCACACCTGTGCAATATGCTGTCTAATCAGCACCTTGATATAAAAATGCTCACTAACACAGATTTAGGCTAGGTCTACACGACGACATTTGTCGCGCAACATTTTGTTGCACCAATGTCGCGCAACAACTTTTATAATGACAGTCTATGGTGTCGCACTGCAACATGCTGCGACTGCGACGCTTCAGTCGCAGAAAATCCATTCAAGATGGATTTTTCTGCGACTGTCGCGTCGCAGTCGCATATTGCAATAAAAATTTTCGCGCGACATTGGTGCAACACAATGTCGCTCGACAAATGTTGCAGTGTAGTTGTGCCCTATCTGTCGCGTGACAAATGTCGTCGTGTAGACCTTTCCTTAGACAGATTTGTTAACAATATTTGAGAGTAATGGGTCTTTTGTGTATGAAGAAAATGTTTCAGTGTTTGAATTCAGCTCATGCAAAATGGGAGAAAAACCGAAAGTGTTGCGTTTAGATTTTTGCTCAGTGTATATATACACAACCTGGGGGCATAAATATACTGGGCAGCAACAGGACTTGGGGGACATATAAGTATATATATATATATATATATATATATATACAGTACAGACCAAAAGTTTGGACACACCTTCTCATTCAAAGAGTTTTCTTTATTTTCCTGACTATGAAAATTGTAGATTCACACTGAAGGCATCAAAACTATGAATTAACACATGTGGAATTATATACATAACAAAAAGTGTGAAACAACTGAAAATATGTCATATTCTAGGTTCTTCAAAGTAGCCATCTTTTGCTTTGATTACTGCTTTGCACACTCTTGGCATTCTCTTGATGCCATCAATAAAATGCACCTGCTCGCCCACACGATGCCAAACACGCTGTCTGCCCTGAACAGTGAAAACCGTGACTCACGCATGAACAGAACGCCTCTCCAACGTGCCAGACGCCATCGAATGTGAGCATTTGCCCACTCAAGTTGGTTATGACGATGAACTGCAGTCAGGTCCAGACCCCGATGAGGACGACGAGCATGCAGGTGAGCTTCCCTGAGACGGTTTCTCACAGTTTGTGCAGAAATTCTTTGGTATGCAAACCGATTGTTGCTGCAGCTGTCCGGGTGGCTGGTGTCAGACGACAATGGAGGTGAACATGCTGGATGTGGAGGTCCTGGGCTGGTGTGGTTACACGTGGTCTGCGATTGTGATGCCGGTTGGATGTACTGCCAAATTCTCTGAAACGCCTTTGAAGACGGCTTATGGTAGAGAAATGAACATTCATTGCACGGGCAACAGCTCTGGTAGACATTCCTGCAGTCAGCATGTCAATTGCACGCTCCCTCAAACGCACTAATCAGGACCTTGATATGCCACACCTGTGAGGTGGGATGGATTATCTCGGCAAAGGAGAAGTGCTCACTGACACAGATTTAGACAGATTTGTGAACAATATTTGAGAGTAATGGGTCTTCTTGTGTATGTAGAAAATGTTTCAGATCTTTGAGTTCAGCTCATGTAAAATGGGAGCAAAACTGAAAGTGTTGCATTTATATTTTTGTTCAGTGTAAATATATAACTACCTGAAGGACATGGCTTCACTTGGGTATATTTAATCTATTTCACTTAATGTTTGTGTGTGTTGTTAAAAGATATCAACACTATCCACTATAACATTGACATCTACAGCACCCCTCCCCCTTAAGAGACCTTCACAGCCCCCCACCCCTTAAGGCCTCATGCACACGACCGTGCAGTTTTTTGCGGTCCACAAAAAACGGAAGCCGCGCGTGTGCCTGCCACAATTTACGGAACGGGCGGCCCATTCTAGACATGCCTATTTTTGTCCGCAAAATGGACAAGAATAGGACATGCTATATTTTTTTTTTGCGGGGCCATGGAACGGTGCAACGGATGCGGACAGCACACGGAGCGCTGTCCGCATTTTTTGTGGCCCCATTGAAGTGAATGGGTCCACACCCGAACTGCAAAAAATTTCGTGTCCATGAGGCCTAACACTGACCCCCCCCCCCCCCCCCCAGAGTGCCCGTCCTTTAAAATTGGACCTCCACAGCAGCCCACCCCCTTAACTTTGACCTTTACAGCATCTTTCCCCTTTAACAGTGAGTTTCACAGCACACCACCACCTTGACAGTGACCTCCACAGGGGCCCACCCCCTTAACAGCATACAGCAACCTGCCCCTTAACACTGACCTCCATAGCGGACCACCCCCTTAACTGTGGACCTCCACAGCGGTCCAGTTTTAGGCCGGACAGTCTGGCTTTCAGACTCAATGTCCTCCGTCTGGTGCAGGGCCTGGATGGACAAAAGGATGTCCTTTTGAACAGTTCACTCTCAGACAGGAGCACTGTGCTGTCTGAGTGTGAGCTGCAGGAAGAAAGTCACCGTCCCTCCCACCAATGCAGCTGACAGAAGTTGATTTTTACCTTTAT
The DNA here is from genome assembly GCF_014858855.1 of Bufo gargarizans. NCBI lineage: Eukaryota > Metazoa > Chordata > Amphibia > Anura > Bufonidae > Bufo > Bufo gargarizans. Next base: position 667,266,347 of record NC_058080.1, read on the forward strand.
TTTTTCAATCCCCGTCGGCTGAGGAGTGGGAGGGCACATGGGCTAACCGGATCAGGGGCGTGGTTTAGCGGGACCTAGGGCCATGTGTTTTAAAGGGAGCCTGTCACCTGGATTTTGGGTATAGAGCTGAGGACATGGGTTGCTAGATGGCCGCTAGCACATCCGCAATATCCAGTCCCCATAGCTCTGTGTGCTTTTATTGTGTAAAAATAAACGATTTGATACATATGCAAATTAACATAAAAGAGTCATATCTTACTTGTGTGACCAGAGAAGAGTCATATTTTCAAGCTCTGACTCATCTCAGGTTAATTTACATATGTATCAAATCGGTTTTTATACACAATAAAAGCACACAGAGCTATGGGGACTGGGTATTGCGGATGTGCTAGCGGCCATCTAGCAACCCATGTCCTCAGCTCTATACCCAAAATCCAGGTGACAGGTTCCCTTTAAGTTCGTCTTTTGAGGGTGGACACATTGTGGCAGGGGTCCAGTCTGGGCTTCTTCCTGCAAGAGTGACGCCCCTAGGGGCTCCTTACCGGCTCATTTGCATACCAAATAAACATCTATTGCTGGAACAAAGACACATCTGGAAATAAGGTACTAAGTGCTATTAGGCCATGGCTTTACTTCAATAGCGATTATCCTGGTGACAGATTTCCTTTAAAGCTCACCTACAGCAGTGAAGAAAAATGGCTGGGTTGTTATGGAAACCTGGAGTAAAGCTGTGTGTGTGGAGACTGGCCTGCGAGCTTCAATTGGCTGATAAGGGTCATGTGACCGGGCTTCTATTGGCTAATGCATTTTTGGGGAATATCTCGGGAACTCGAGAGCTGGTCTAAAACCTTCCCGGACACCTGATGTACCTGTGTGCCAAATGTCGTGATTGTAAATGCGACACTCAGCTTTATATATCAGATATATCGTGTATGTATGTATGTGTGTGTATATATATATATATATATATATACATACATACACACACCTGGCACTTCCCTCTACAGATACATACTTCTGCAGGCAGTATCATATAAAATAGGATTAGATACTCCGCTCAGCAGGCAGTTTTGTACAAAATGGGATTAGATACTCCGCTCAGCAGGCTGTATCATACAAAATGAGCCAAAGTCAGGCGTGAAGCCTACACACAGATCAGGTTCAGGGAAAGCTCTGCTCCGCACCTGTTTTGGCTCAAAATCACTGATGGAAATCCTTGACTGAACACTGATGTGTGAATAAGGCATTATTCACACAGTCGGTGTTCAGACAGTGAGTTCAGCATAAATCCCAGTTCTGGAACCTATTGAGAAAACCAGGGTTTGGTGACCCCTTTGTCACTGTTAAAAGAATTCCAGAAACAGACGTAGGATCCAGCGAATAAAATCAAAACATTCTTTATTTCTTCCTTTAAAAGCATATACAACGTTTTGAGCTGTACAGGTCTTATAGATCAAGTAAAAGGAAATGAGAAGCATGGCTAGGAGTGGATAGCTATTTAAAGGGATTCTGTCACCTCCCCTAAGGCAAAAAACGATTTAAAACCAGCCATGCAGCACAGCTTACCTGGATTAGGCTGTGCTGTTCAATCTTGAAATCCGTCCAGCAGTTAGTTCAAAAAACGAGTTTGATCAATGAGGAAATGCGTCCTGAAGGTGCCCAGAGGGGCGTTTTTTTCTTCTGAGAGAGCCCAGTCCCGCCCCTTTTTCAGTGCCCAGCCCGCCTTCCTTTTACTTCCTAACCGCCGCCCCCAGCCTGCCACAGCCTCTCCTGCCTCTCCTCCCCCTCCCTCTTGCCGAACGAAGTCTCGCACAGGCGCAGTACCCACTGAGGGCTGCGCCTGTGCGATCATCAGGAGACTGAGGGCGGCAGCTTCATCTTCGTCACTGGGCATGCGCCGAGCCCAGTGACGTCCGATGCTCGCTCTTCCCTCAGTCAGCAGGGAAGAGCGAGCATCGGACGTCACTGGGCTCGGCGCATGCCCAGTGACGAAGATGAAGCTGCCGCCCTCAGTCTCCTGATGATCGCACAGGCGCAGCCCTCAGTGGGTACTGCGCCTGTGCGAGACTTCGTTCGGCAAGAGGGAGGGGGAGGAGAGGCAGGAGAGGCTGTGGCAGGCTGGGGGCGGCGGTTAGGAAGTAAAAGGAAGGCGGGCTGGGCACTGAAAAAGGGGCGGGACTGGGCTCTCTCAGAAGAAAAAAACGCCCCTCTGGGCACCTTCAGGACGCATTTCCTCATTGATCAAACTCGTTTTTTGAACTAACTGCTGGACGGATTTCAAGATTGAACAGCACAGCCTAATCCAGGTAAGCTGTGCTGCATGGCTGGTTTTAAATCGTTTTTTGCCTTAGGGGAGGTGACAGAATCCCTTTAAAGGGACTATGAAAACTGAGGTTGTGTAATATAGCTGTAGAGCTGATTGCTTATTTAACTCCATAAATGCCATTGCTAGCCACGCCTGATTCCGCACACAAAAGAACTTGAAGCAATCAGCTCTACAGCTATATTACACAACCTCAGTTTTTATAGTGCCTTTAAATAGCTATCTATTCCTAGCCATGCTTCTCATTTCATTTTTCTTGATCTATGATTAAGACCTGTACAGGTCGAAACGCGTCAGCTCTTATGTACAGGATGGACCTTTGTACATGCTTTTAATGGAAGAAATAAATAATTTTTTGATTTTATTTGCTGGATCCTACGTCTGTTCCTGGAATTACTGCAGGGTGTGAATACCACCCAGATCCAATCTGCTGAATTGGTCAATTGACCTCTCCACCTGAGAGCTGGACACTGCTGCTTTCTCCTAAGGTACTGTTAAAGGAAGCCGTATATATCTGGCTGCTCATGTGTGCTACTCTCTCCAATGGTAGACATGTTTAAAGGAAACCTATTAGCTGGATATTGCCTCCCCCAAACTGCTGGGAGTACCTAATCATTCTGTTCCTCATGTCCCCATTAGCGTCCTTAATTTCCTCCTACAATGGTTTATTTATCAGAAAATGCACTTTAATCACTGCTTGCACCGAACACTTTGGAGTCAAGGAGGTGGAGGTCCCTGAGACTGAAAATCAGCTTTGCCGCGCCAAACTCTTTACCCATGAGTATGGATTGACATCCCTGGGGAGATCTTGGGTGGTCTGCTGATGAGGTTTCCTCAGGGACATTAGTTAATACACATTTGAGTGCGGCAAAGATAACTTCCATTCTCAAGGCCTCCACCTCCTTGACTCCTAAGCACCTTTTTAAATATAGTTCAAGTGGTGATTAAAGTGCAATTTCTGAGAAATAAACCATCGGAGGAGGCAATAAGAACACCATTGAGGACATGAGGAGCAGAATTTTCAGGTACTCTGTGTAGTATGCGGGGGCAATATATTTATCAATCAGCAACCAGGAGGTTCTGCAGTACGTTGATAGAGCCTTTTCCTTGACTTTTGAACTCTCCTGTGGGATCAGGGAATTATAAAGAGGATTTATCCTTCTAATCGTTTATGGCCCATGAAACAGACATGCTATAAAAGTGTGATTAGTAGTGTCCAACCACTGGAATCCCAGCTGAGGATGGAATTGGGTGGGGGAAGGGATTCTCAGGGAACAGGTGACATCTCATAAATGTAATGCTCTCTTTACCTCTTTGTCACGTCTATCTACAGGGCTGCCATCAGAAATTTCGGACGGAGGACACGAGTTGTGAGCAGAAAACAAAGCGGGGGTTTTGTTGGGTTGGCAGGTGTAACATAAGGTGCTCTATTTGAAGAGAAGAAGTGACACCGAAATTTTAGGGGTTCTGTAAAAAAAAAAAGGGGGGGGGGGCTGGGAGAACAGAAGGTAGCAGTAATATTGTGGGGGGGGGATTCTCTGGGGGAGAAGCAGTGGGACAGAAGGTGTTGGGGGCTATTTAAGTGGGGGACACAAAGTGTCAGAGCTCTGTGTAGAAATGGATCAGTGGAACATAAGGTGACAGGGGCGCTGTGGGGATAATAGGACACAAAGGGACAGGCAGCATCCCAGAATCTCCATATACCTCTCTCCCACATTTTGACTGAAGCCTTGCCTGCTGCTCACTGCTGGTTTTGGAGATTTCACAGTGCCCCAGTATGCCATACGTCGCTCTCCACTTCATCCCACAAGCAGCAGACTTGTCACATTGCTGGGGACATCTCTGGCCCTTCTTTACCCAGGTACTAGTCACATAAATGTTATAACCGGGCAGTGATGATGACAGTGACAGCAGTCGGCCCCTGTTTCACACGAGCGGATGCCGTGCGTGACATCCGCTGCCTGAATGACAGCCAAGACCCGATGCGGACTGCAGAGGCACGGAGCCTTAACATGACTGATAATGCTCCGTGCCTCTCTGTGATCTCTTTACTACTAAATCACAGTGAGATAATGTTGTCATTGTGATTTCGTAGTAAAGAGATCACAGAGAGGCACGGAGCATTATCAATCATGTTAATGCTCCGTGCCTCTGCAGTTCGCATCGGGTCTTGGCTGTCATTCACGGAGCGGATGTCACGCACGGCATCCGCTCGTGTGAAACAGCCCTTGGTACTCCCTGTCTCTCCATCTATCTGTCTGTCTATTAGTGATGAGCAAACTTGTGTTTTCAAGTTCGGCGTACAAGGTTCGGGTTATCTAAGAATTCCGTTATGGATTCAGCTACCACGGACCATAAGTTATGGTCCTGAACCTTGTACGTCGAACTTGAAAGCACAAGTTTGCTCAACCTTACTGTCTATAGCTGTCTATCTGTCGATCTATCTCTGTTCTATATGCTTTCTGTCTTTCCTGATAACTAGCTTTCTTATAGCAAACAAGTAAAGTGGTCGTTAGGAGCCAAAGTACAGGATCCCATTGTACAGAGCTTGGCACTGTTTACGTGCTGGGTGTGGCGCTTTACTAAAGCTGAGGTTCTGTGAAAGGAGAAGTTTGCTGTTTTGTCAGCAAACTGTACGATAAGAACAATACAGATATAAAGGTGATACACTGTATGTTTGCAGAGTGTATCTTTATTTATATCCAGCACATTTACCTATCTAAACAAAAATCCCTTAGACCGCACCTCTCAGTTTACCGAGTGCAAACTGGATTGTGGCCTGGAAGGTCCACCTCCTAAAGAGTCCCAGTAGTTTCTTGCTGGATTGTTGTCAGCACAGATTTGCTCTGGTGATTTGTTTTCTGGATTGTGAAAAATTGACACCAAGCACTATATACATAATCTGATGTAAAAAAAAAAAAAAAACCTTATTCCATTGCTATATGCACTAAAGTCTAATATTGGGTAGGTCCACCTTGCACAGCTCATACAGCTCTGACCTTTTAAGGCTCCTTTCACACCTGCGTTCAGGTGTCCGCTCGTGAGCGCCGTCTGGCCCTAATGCATTCTCAGTGGAGGCGGATCCACTGAGAATGCATCCGTCTGCCAGCGCTCAGCCTCCGCTCCGCTCAGTGAGCGGACACCTGAACGCTGCAAGCAGCGTTCGGGTGTCCGCCTGGCCGTGCGGAGGCGAGAGGATCCGTTCCGACTTACAATGTAAGTCAATGGGGACGGATCCGCTTGAAGATGACACCATATGGCTCAATCTTCAAGCGGATCCGTCCCCCATTGACTTTCAATGTAAAGTCTGAACGGATCCGCTCAGGCTACTTTCACACTTAGAAAATTTTTCTAAGTTATAATGCAGACGGATCCGTTCTGAACGGAGCCACCGTCTGCATTAATATGAGCGGATCCGTTCAGAACGGATCCGATCGAACGCTAGTGTGAAAGTAGCCTAAGGCATGGATTCCACAAGATGTCAGAAGAAGGTGCCCTATGTTATCTGGCACCAAGTACTGCAGTGTGGAGCAGATCCTTTAAAAGTGTTAAGCGTTAAATAAAAACGTGGCAACCCCTGTAAATGGTCTAAGATATCAAAAGAATCAATACTCCTCTGTTTTCTCTGATGCTTCTTCCAGAGCTGCACTCTGGTACTCCCGACCACTAGTCATCTTTCTGGCTGCAGCAGTGATTTTCTGTGCACACAGGTTACCATGTCATCACTGGCCTCAGCAGTATACAGAATATCACCACTGCAGCCAGCCATTTGCAGGGGCTCCCTAAGTTTTTATTTATTTGGACAACCTTTTTAAGTCTTGTGTAGTACCCCACAGCATGGAGGTATTTGCAAATAGTTTATTTCATTAGGGTTAACAATCCTAGGAGGTTGGATGAGGACCCAGGATCTACCCCAGCTTTAGTCTGAAAAGGAGAAGAAGCTGTAACTTGTGCTTCCTCTTCTTAGGCCCAAAAAAGCTACAGAGACTCACAGATCTCTGCATAATCTACAGGAGGGAGAAGGAGTAAGACCAGATAGAGAACTAGAGAACCCAGAGTCTGCATGGCTTAGCATTGGAGTCAGTAGGGTAACCTGCTACCAAAAGCTCTTAAGACTTTACTGCAGTGAGGATCATGGTCATGACAACCTTCACACCCGGACATAACCACCATCGAAAGAACACAATTACCTGTCAGATTCTAGGGGAACAGACTTCATACAAAAAGACAGGGTAGAGGGCCCTACCTCGCATACTTGCCTAAATTTATACATTGTTATCAGTAAAAAATAATAATAATCACACTGTGTACAGTTGGGACTGTGTTTTGCTATTGTTGGATGTACAGTATTACAACTTCTATTTTGCACTTCAGTAAAGAGAGACGCTTATTTTGTTAAATCTGGTTACTGACTCCTGCACCATATGACAGCAATTGCCCTCTACACGTCCTACCTTGCACCCATACAAACTCTCAACATCATGGGCACCCCAACTACCATCAGGCAGGATCCCCAGAATCAGGAGGTGCCGACCTTACATGACCTACCCCGTCAGGTAAATGCAGTAAAAAAATAAATAAAAACTGTTCCAGAACAGCCATTTTTTAGTCACCTTGCCTCCCAAAAAATATAATATTAAATGATAAGGTTGTATGTAACCCAAAATGGTATATTTAAAAAATTCACCTCATTCTGCAAAAAATAAGCCAGAAAAATTAAAATACAATGGGTTCTCAGAAAATGGTGATACAAAAGTGCTTTGTGTAAAAGTGGTGAAACAAACAAACAAACAAAAAAAAAATATATATAATTGGTATCTCTGTAATTGTACTGACCAGAAGAATAAAGATATCATGTCATTTTTCCCACACATTGCACTCTGCAGTAACAAAACCCAAAGAGAAAAAAAAAAGTTACCCCAGAGACTGTTTGACAGCAACATGGTACCTGTAAACCAATCTATCAAAACCTGCGCTGCAAAAGTCAACAGGTGGTCTTTCCCTTCTGAAGCGCAGTGTACCCAAACAGCAGTTTACGTCTACGTTTATGGCATTTCAAGTAGAACTAGTCTATTAAAGTAGTGTGGTGTGAGTCTCAGATGGCAGCAGCTGGGTACAACATATTGGGCATTGACAGGCCTGCGCCTCTATATAACTTCGGCCATCCCCCGCCAGCTATAGGGGTTATGAAGAGCGCAGTCTAAAACGCCGGTCTTAATAAATGTGCCCCTACATTTACAAAATTATGCCAACATAAACTATTTTTTGAGGTATCACAATCTGTCTCAAAAGCAGAGAAATTTAGAATATTTTTTAATAAATAACGGTAAAAGATATTGACCCATATTTACCACTAAGACTACTTTCACACTCGCGTTTGGTGCGGATCCGTCATGGATCTGCACAGACTTATCAGTTCAGATAATACAACCGTCTGCGTCCGTTCAGAACGGATCCGTTTGTATTATCTGTAACATAGCCATGACGGATCCATCTTGAACACCATGGGGGACGGATCAGTTTTCTATTGTGCCAGATTGTGTCATAGAAAACGGATCTGTCCTCATTGACTTACATTGTGTGTCAGAACGGATCCGTTTGGCTCAGTTTCGTCAGATGGACACTAAAACCCTGCAGGCAGTATTTTGGTGTCCGCCTCTAAAGCGGAATGGAGACGGAACAGAGGCAAACTGATGCATTCTGAGCGGATCCTTTTCCATTCAGAATGCATGACGGGGGTATTGGTTACTCCTCGCTCGCTCCCCCTTTTACCCACTACACCATCTCAAGCCTCTCCCCACCCCGGCCCAGCCCCTAACCCGGGTTCGGGCAACTCCCAATAAAACACTGACACCCAGTTTGGATTAAATCGGTCACAGCAGCCGTTTTATTACATAAATACATATAATAAATATCCTTTTAATCCCAAACTGTAACATATTCCTGAATCCCAACGGGGGAGGTCCTGGAAGTCCCAAACAGCAGAAGTTTATTACCAGGTTGAGCCGCCTTGCCACTAGCCGTTAAGCACCCCTGAAGGCCCACCCCCCAAAATTATCCACAACCGACCACCAACCATGGGAGTCCAGCCCCAACTGTGGAGCCCTCCCATCCTCATCCTTTAGAATCTCTCTAACTTCAAGGACCGCCCACCGCCACAGCCGCCGTGACAATTGTAGCCCCTCCACCGTCACCCACCCTCTCTTCCGACTCTTCCACTTCCATATCTGGCATCGGACACTCCTAAAAGCAAGAATAGAAGGGTGGGCGGGAGTTTAACTTGCACCCCAAAATGGCCTCCACTCTTCCCCAGCCCCTGCTTAACCCCTCCGGTTCCACCCACCAAACTTAAACGGGCCAATCCCTATCCCCCGGGGGCTCGCTAAACCAAACCCCTGTCATGGTAGCCTCCCCCCAGGCTACGCCCCCCCAGTCCGGCTATTACTTTAGGGCAAAACTGAACCGTTTTGAACCGCTGGTAAGAGCCCTGAACGGATCTCACAAACGGAAAGCCAAAACGCCAGTGTGAAAGTAGTCTAATATGAAGTACAATGTGTCATGAGAAAATGTCTTGGATAAGTAAAAGTGGTACAAGATTATTACCACATAAAATGACACACGTGCAATTTATCAAAAATTGGCCTGGCCAGGAAGGTGAGAACTGTCTTGAAGGGGCTAAACTTCTCGCCGTGCCGCTTGGCCATCCAGCTGTACAGGAAAGAGCAGCCTTCCAAATTAACTTGAATAGGGTTATGCTGTAGATACCTGCACAGAGGCTGGCGAAAAACTAGGCGAGTGTCACAGGGCTGATCCGGTGCTGCAGCCCCTTCTTTCTCAAGATCATTGGGGGTCCCTTCATCCTGGAGCGTTATTTTTCCTTCAGCATTATTATTATTATTATACTCTGTTCCTGCTGTGTTATGACCTATTTATCGCCGCTAAATCTGTAGGATTCGCCCTTGATCTGTCTCACCAGCAGAAAATAAATATGATCCACAACTAACATAATGAAACCTTATATGCTAAATCACAAAATTTTAGCCTCTGTCACCGTGTCTACTGTACACGGTGTAAAGAATAGGGTGCTGTGAAGTTTGCGTTGAAGTTTAGTTACTCATCGCTGTTCTCGCCTTTCGGCTATTTTAAACAAATCCAACAATAATCCAAAATGTAGTAATTATGTAGTAATACAGTGAATCATAGTAAAACTGACAGACTGATTTCTCTGTCGGAGATGACTGGATAAGAGATACCAGTGACTCATCTCTGACACCCTCCATTTCTGGCTGAATAGCAACACATGGGACGTGATGTACGATGTAAAGCCATATTCTGTTCCGCAGACTGTATAACATGAGTTATATCCTCTCTCCTGACATTCCCCATGTAATAACAATCCTGGAGCATCCATTACTGTATGTTGTGCCACTTCTCTATTATTCCTTCTAGACCTTTAGGAATTGCAGTACGCCGCCCCGCAGGGTGAGGCGAATAGTGAGGTCACAGGGGTAGTTACTAACCGAGGGTGGTTGTAGTACTCACAGTCTTTTGTATACCCTGGGCAGACGTACAGCAGTGATGGAGAGGCTGGCACAGGGGTCCTCTCTGTGTATAGGGACCCGGCCTGATGGTAGATGAGGTGCCCTGGATGTTGCAGGTGTTTTTAATGTGCCGGTGGCAAGATCCCTTTAAATTTGTGACGCCAGTGCCGGTAACGGTGGCACACTGATTTATGGTAGGAATAATTGAGGAACACGATGTTGTGGTGAACCAAAACTTCCTTTTACTGGAAACAGTTAACTATTTACAGTCTTTTGGCAAAGTTCCATATGTCAGCAGCAGTCACAAGCAGGCTTATACAAATGGCAGGCACAATGTTCTTGCAAGATACTCAGAGGGTTAAACACTTACAGATCAGGCTGCACTTTTCCTCAATATCCTGTCTGTCTTTATCCCAAGGCCCATATGCCCTATTGCTGGCTTTATCCTTGTTAGGGGAAACTTCCTCAGGTATATATCTCCTTGCTTTCAATATATCCTTCAGCCCTCAGGTTGGCTGGAAACACTTTTGCTCTGCTCTGCACTGGTTAAAGGAACTTCAGGTTTCTCAGGAGGTAGCTTCTTCTCCTGGTGGCAAACTAGAAGCCTGGGCTGTCTAGCTGCATGTCAGGAGGTGGCCCTCAGCTCCTCTCTGGCTAAAGTGCACACTCTCTTCTGGCTCTACACAGACTCCTGACTACACACCCCTTCCCTGCACAGGACCTGACTATTTATACTAGGGGTTCCCTAGCTCCCTCTACTGTCTAGGAGGAGGAACTACACCCTAACAGGCCTGACACCCAAAATACAGGGGAAATATAAATAAAAACATAGCAATATTGTCATGGTCTTACCTTCTTGCTGTTCTCCTTCGTTTGACATGTGCTGGCGGCCATCTTGGTTTCTGGGTTTCTTGTAGCCTCCCACCCTGCGGCTTCTCCTTCCCACTGGGAGGAGCTGGATGCCTAGCTCATATATATAGGAGGTCTGTGGCTTCAGTTCCTTGCTTGGTCCTCCTGTGTTCACATGCTTCTAAGACTGCTGCTGCTTCTGGTTCCTGATCCTGGCTTCGTCTGACTACCCTGCTTGTCCTGATCCAGGCTTCGTCTGACTACCCTGCTGGTTCCTGATCCAGGCTTCGTCTGACTACCCTTCTGGTTCCTGATCTCTGGCTTCGCAAGACCCTGCTTCGGTTTAGCCATCCGTTTGGACTTTTGCCTTACAGCTTGATTTTCAATAAAGCCTTCTTATTTCCACTTATCTCTTGTTGTACGTCTGGTTCATGGTTCCTTGACAAATATACATTAAAATGTAAGGTAAAATACAATGCCACTGTTCCTCAGGAATAGGAGAACAACGTGGCCCAATTGACCCTTGTGTAGTGCCCACATTTACCTAGTGGGACACTACAGAATGAATTACCAACAATCTGCAAATAAAGGTCTGGGTGTTTCCAGTTGGGGTAGTGCCCCTGCACAGTCTGATGCTGGCAGCACTGATTGGATAATGTCAGACTGTGCAGGGGCGCACCCCCCATACTGGGAAAATCCACATGTCCACATTGATATAGACTACTGCGAGAATAATAGAGGAATGCACAACATAGAGTCATAAGAATACATGTTCCAGAATTGGTATTACGTAAACAGACACATCGGGAAGGTTGACAGGTCCCTTTTAATATACAGAACTGTTTTCCTTAAGAGTGACTAGAAATGACTTCCATTACAGCTCCCACGGGAATTGTTACCCAGCTCTTCCAAACTCCTGTCTGTCAAAGTTTTTTTGTTTAAATCTTCAAACCATGGTGAAATACAGATGTAGCAGGGGTAACACACATACTCTTAAGGCCTCTATCACACTGGCGCGTGCGCCCGTTGCCGTATTGGGGCCCGCATTTACGGATCCGCAATACACAGGTGCAGTTCCGTGGGCATTCCACATCACGGATGCGGACCCATTCACTTGAATGGGTCCGCAAATCCGGAGATGCAGAATGGTGCGGAACGGAACCACGGAACGGTCCCTACGGAAGCACTACGGAGTGCTTCCGTGGGGTTTCGTCCCGTACTTCCGTTCTGCAAAAAGATAGAACATGTCCTATCTTTTAGCGGAACGCCGGATCGCGGACCCATTCACTTGCGCTGCGGCTGCCCCACAGACTGTGCTCGTGCATTGCGGGCCGCATTTTGAGGTACGCAATACAGCAACGGGGCGCACACGCCAGTGTGAAAGAGGCCTAACTCAAATTTCTTAAATCATCGAGTTATCTTGAAACAAAAGCCATTGAAAAGCAATTGCTTAACGCATTTAGTTGCATTTAGTTTAGATCACATATGTCATAAAGCATAAGTGTTAACTCTGCTACATCCGTACAGTGTGACCGGGGCTGCTATTAGAAATTTCAGGGTCACACACCATAATAGTCACTGTCCTCTGTAAGGTCCTGGCTGATCACTATATTCATTCCCTCCCTGGTTTAGGATTTATCTAGCTCTACTGCATGTGCTACCAGGCCCATCTCCATGCTTCTGCTCCCTCCCCTACTTTATGCCCTGGGCAGCTTTGCTGCCCTCCATGGGCTCATTGTTGCCTTACCCTTTTGAATCCATGCTGCTATGCTTCCTGTCACTGACCTCAGCTCTGTTTTCTACCTACAACTTGATCACCCCTGTTACTTATGGCTCTCCTGATGTATGCTTTGTCTCCACATCCAGCACTAGATTAAAGGAGTTTTCTGAGACTTTTTTATACTGATTACCTGTCCTCTGGACAAAAAAATCTGGTGGGAGGCTGCATGCGTTCCTTCACAGGCATCCCCTATAGAAAATGGTTTATGATGGACCCCATACTTGCCAACTTGCGAGGTCCTTGGGGCGTGACATAGCCATGCCCCTTTTCCAGTGGACGCCACGCCAAAGCGCCATCACCATATGCAGCATGGTGGCTCAATGGTTAGCACTGGTGCCTTGCAGCACTGGGATCCTAGGTTTGAATCCAACCAAGGGCAACATCTGCATGGAGTTTGTATGTTCTCCCTATGTTTGTGTGGGTTTCCTCCTGGTACTCCGGTTTCCTCCCACACTCCTATTGGGGACAGTTGGGTGCACTATGGAATATAGTAGCGCTATATAAGTGCATAAAATAAATAAAAGTCCAGCAGAAAGCAGCATTCCACGCTGGGAACCTCCCAGACACTCTGGGAGCATTGATAAGTATGATGTAGCTGTATAGAAATGCACTTGTCCTTCTCCACATGGTGGACTGCCAGTGAATCCCCAAACTGCCACCAGTCTTCATGAAAGTAATACTACCTGTGGGCATTCACAAGAGCTTGCAGTAAGGTAGGATGGACTGAGGACCCAGGGTACGTCTGCTAAGCTGATAATAGTACACGTATAATAGTGTAAAGGCACATTAGTAGTGCAGACGAATACTGCAAAGGGTTAGTTACTGCTAATGAGTTAATTTAATGTTGACAAGTTAAATGTTGTGATTCATTGTTGAAGCCCTTATATTTCTAGGTATTATGTATCCTATTAACATTGGTAGACTAGCTGGGTTACAAGGTTAATGGACTTCCCCTGGTTAGTTCATTGGAGAGCTACAGGAAGGACATGTGTATGAGAGTTCCTGCAGACCAGACCCAGGTCCAGAGAACCTCTGTCTCTGAGACTACAGCTACCAAAGAAGCAACTCTACTACCAGTGTACCTTTGAGAGAAGAAGTTGAGCCATTTTAGAAAGTCCAGAACCATTCAGGCTGTGCATGGTTCTGACGGCAAGGAATTCACTTGTTTATGGCAAGGAATTCACTTGTTTCACTTTGCTGCTGTGGATAGGATTATTGCCTTCAGCACCTACCACAATTTGAGAGAGTTAAGAAGTACAGCTAGCAACAGGCAGGAGCCCCAGGATCAGCGTGTGCCCTGAAAGAAAAAAAAAGGGTGCACTCTCCACTCACTGCATGGCTCTAAAGAGTGCTATGGTGGAGCTAGCCACTGTGAACAGGGTTGGACTGGGCCAACAATACTGTAGTTCAGCACAAAATACCACCCCATCCAAATCAAATACCAGAGTGTAGCATAAAATACTGCCCTATGACCATACTGAGGACAGTGATACAGTTGAATTAAGTAGGGCACCTGCAGTTGCTGGCTAGGTGCATAATTATCTGATCCTTCTAGCATTCATTTATGTTGAGAGCACCAGATCGCTATGTACCTGGCCAGCGGCCATGAGAATGGCTGCCTGTGGGGTATAGGGCCTGTCTGCCCCTGACCGTGAATACTGCTACCACCATCCTCGCCAATTCCACTCCTCCCATCCTTGCCTCCCCTCTGGAGTTGGCAAGCAGGATCAAAAACCCAGAGAGAAAACGATGAATAAAGTAAACGTAAGGTTAAATCCAAAGATTAGCCAGGGTCAGTTACCTGGAGAGCAGAGGAACAACAGCTACAAGGATAATCCAAAGACAAGCCAGGGTCAGTTACCTGGAGAGTAGAGAACCAACAGCTACAAGGATAATCCAAAGACAAGCCAGGGTCAGTTACTAGGAGAGCAGAGGAACAACAGCTACAAGGATAATCCAAAGACAAGCCAGGGTCAGTTACCTGGAGAGTAGAGGAACAACAGCTACAAGGATAATCCAAAGACAAGCCAGGGTCAGTTACCTGGAGAGCAGAGGAACAACAGCTACAAAGATAATCCAAAGACAAGCCAGGGTCAGTTACCTGGAAATTAGAGAACCAACAGCTACAAGGATAATCCAAAGATTAGCCAGGGTCAGTTACCTGGAGAGCAGAGGAACAACAGCTACAAGGATAATCCAAAGACAAGCCAGGGTCAGTTACCTGGAGAGTAGAGAACCAACAGCTACAAGGATAATACAAAGACAAGCCAGGGTCAGTTACCAGGAGAGCAGAGGAACAACAGCTACAAGGATAATCCAAAGACAAGCCAGGGTCAGTTATCTGGAGAGCAGAGGAACAACAGCTACAAGGATAATCCAAAGACAAGCCAGGGTCAGTTACCTGGAGAGCAGAGGAACAACAGCTACAAGGATAATCCAAAGACAAGCCAGGGTCAGTTACCAGGAGAGCAGAGGAACAACAGCTACAAGGATAATCCAAAGACAAGCCAAGGTCAGTTACCAGGAGAGCAGAGGAACAACAGCTACAAGGATAATCCAAAAATAAGCCAGGGTCAGTTACCAGGAGAGCAGTGGAACAACAGCTACAAGGATAATCCAAAGACAAGCCAGGGTCAGTTACCAGGAGAGCAGGTATAAAAAGGGAACAACGGTACAAGGATAATCCAAAGACAAGCCAGAAGTCAGATAACCAGAAAAGTATGTAGTAAGTCACACAATATTGAGCCCTGAATGCAACCGCAATCACAGGCAAGGTTGGTTATTAATCAGCTGTTATTGGCTGACCCCCCCCCCCCCCAACCACCACCGGGCTCGTGACGCCAGATGTTTTTATCCGCAGGATGGCGGGATGCAGCTGTGGCCGTGCCGGCATCAGAAGCAACACGGGTGATGGGGTGCCAGGTAAGTACAATCTCTGTGACGGGCCTGGGAGTATGGGGAGATATTTTATGGGTTTGGATAACCCCTTTAAATTCCCTGCCTAGCTGTGGGATTGGACACAGACCTAACTAAAACAGACTTAGACCAGACCCCCTGCACAAATACACCAGAAAAATATGTAACTCCTACAATATCTCAAACCCCAAAATAAATATAGATCCCAAAAATAACTTGAGAGCCTAGAGCAGACTCCCTAAAAAAAGACCTCCTAAATACTAACCTCTAAATAAATATGGACCCCAGAAAAATATATAGACCCAAAAATAACTACAGACCCCCTAAAGTAAAGAAGATGCCACACATTTTTACCCACTAGAGGAGTTAAAGGGGTTATCTCATGAATAATGTAAAGAATTAAAATCAGACAATCTCTGTCTAATAAAGCTAGAACCAGCCCTGTACCTCACATGGATCCAGAGATCTCCACATTCATTGCTCTGCTAGATTTATATCAAGCTGGTAGCTCAAGGGGAGTGTCCTTTCTGCTGCAGCTTAGGGGACATGTCCATGATAGAACAGCAGATGGCGCTATACAGATAGATTTTATTGAATAACTCAGTGGCTCTGCAAAATTTGTAATTATATGCAATTACAAAAATATTCAGATCCAGGTGCTGCTTTGAAAAATGTCGAATATTTTTTGTGGGACATCCACTTTAAATACTAGATGATTTGATCACATCAGTAATACACTACAGTACATTTGCATTGAGGTGTATTGTGCCTTTCAGCATAATGCTGACTATAAACCGTGGCAGAGCCTACTATGCATATAGCATGTACATGGCATACTTGGGGGCCATTGTGAAAAACTCAACCTGTAACGCCATTGCATCACTTAGCGAGGGCGAAATTATGTCTGAAAGAGGGAGCTCCCTCCCTCTGTCTAACCACTTGGATGCTGCTGTTGCTATTGATCGTGGCATCCAAGGGGCTAAACAACCATTATCAAAGTTATCTCTTTCCAGCTGTAACAGGAACCCATCTGTTCCTGACAGTACCCATACAATCATTATGATAAAAATCTCCGTCATGGTGCAAGAACCAACCTACATTTATGTCACAGGTGGTTAGGATATTAAACTTTTCTAGTATAAAAAAAGAAAGTAATATTTCGGGGTGTGAGATTCTGGTAGTATGTCAGTCAGTCTGCTGGAGTTTACTTTCACTCAAGAGAAATGAGTGTAGATGAATACAATGACCATACGATGCCCGAGGTTTTGTGTACAGTGGGTGCCCATGTGTAAAGAATGTGTGCCAAAGGCAGTATATCCACCTGACTTTCTACATGGTCTGGCACACGTTACATGCATTTTCCGTGACCCTGTGTTAACCTTGACTTAGTTGATATTTCACTCTAATGCTTGTGGCTTAATTAGGATTTGTGCAATAATATACTTGGCAATAAAGAAGAGGTAAAACCGGATTCTCCGGAAAACGTCTTAAAGGGACTGTGACACATATAGCTGATTATGTGGGTAGATAAGAACAAGTTCTGCATTGTTTCCAGGTAATGCTGCAGTGGTATACTTATCAGACTGGTATTTTAGACTTGCCTCAAGGTCTGCTGTACAGCCTGGATTACATATACCCCAGGAGGTAAACATCACGTGTCTAGGGGATATTTGCTACGTTTTTAATAGGTGTAACACAGTGTAGAATCATTGCCACGGGGGCACTTATTTGAGTAGGAGGCATTTGGCTTAGGAACATTGCTCTAGAATAGATGCTAGACGTCCAAAGGCAACTGGCACTACAATATGTAACATGATCGCGGACCACTGGAATGATTGGTTGCCTCTCAAATGGGCCCGATCTTCAAACAGCTGAGTGGCAGGGGTGCCAGGTGTAGGACCCTCACCGATCAATGTTGATAACCTATCCTAAGGGTTGGGTTGGCCATAAATATTAAACTCCCAGAAAACTCCTTTGAAGGGGTTATGCTATGATTGATGTTAAAAATAAAAATCAGACATCATATGGTGCATGACAGTACCTCTCTAACAAAGCTACAACCAGCCCTGTACCTCATGTGGATCCAGAGATCTCCACATTCACTGCTCTGCTAGACTATCATCAACCTGGCAGCTCTGTCCATGTAACTGCCACGGCTTCTAACAGGACAAGGGGCAGATTAAATGCATCATAGGCCCATGGTTGTTTATGTAGCATACCAAACCACAGGGTGAAAACACGTGAGGCTCGCGGTGGGCCGATGGGTGCAATAGGTTATGTACTCACGGTTAGCAGATGCCTCCCTGGGCTGGCGTACAGTGGATGGCAAGACAGCACGTAGTCCTCCGGGGCACTCTCGGCTGCAGGGAACATCAGCCAGATGAAAGTTGAGGTGCCCTTGATGGTAATGGGTGTAAGGTGCTTTTGCGGCTGGGCCCCTGGTTCGTGATGCCAGCACCATTAGATGCCAGTGTTGAGAGTAGTAGTAGTAAGAATGAGGAGACCGTTTTTGTAAACCAGTTGAACATTTACTTAAGAATCAATAGTCTCTGGACAGTTGGTACAGTTCATCAATGGAAAGCGTTTTGTATAGCACAAATAATAATAAAAAATAGGGATCGACCGATATAGATTTTTTAGAGCTGATACCAATAAACTGTGAACTTTCAGACCGATAGCCAATAATTTATACTGATATTCGATTTGAAAAAGAATCTGTTGAAAATGAACATGTTTATTGTTAACGTTTAGCTTTTTTTGCAAATCTTTCTTTATCATTTATACTTAATATTTTGGTGTTTTTTTTTGTTTTTTTTTAACTAACTATTAGCCCCCTTAGGGGCTAGAACCCTTGTCCTATTTACCCAAACAGAGCTCTATTAGGTTGAATAGGACTTTACACTCTCACTGATGCTCTGTGCTTTGTGCACACATAAGCAGGGAGCCGACTATGGCAGCCAGGGCTTCAGTAGCGTCCTGGCTGCCATGGTAACCGATCGGAGCCCCAGAATTACACTGCTGGGGCTCCGATCGGAACTGCCACTGCACCACCAATGAGGAGTCGAGAGGGGACTGTGTGACCACTGCCATCAATGACTAATACTGGGGGCTTGGGGGGGGGGGGGGCGCACTGCGCCACCAATGTTTTTAATACTGGGGTTGGGGGGGTGCACTGCACCACCAATGAAGATAACTCGCCCATTAATTCAAAAACAGGAGGTGGGTGCTGGCTGCAGAATAATATAGCCGCCCCTTACCTCTATGAGTGGTAGCTGCGATCCACGGCAGTTAACCCCTCAGATGGGGCAGGTGTTAACTGCAGCGGATCGCAGCTACTTGTCATAGAGGTCGGGTGCGGCTATATGATTCTGCAGCCAGCTCCCGCCTCTTGTTGAATTTGAATGAGAGAGTTAACATCATTGTTGGCGGAGTGGCCACAGCCCCTCTTCTCCTCTCTCCTCTCATTGGTGGCAGCAGTGGCACAAGGGGGAGGGAGACACTGCTTCCTTCTCCCATGTGCTGCTGAGGGAGCATGGATCGCACTGACAGCAGCGCGATCCATGTTTGCGATTTGTTATTGGTATATCGACAAGGTTAGATGCCGATACAGATAACTTTGAAAATCCTGAATATCGGACGATAATATCAGTAAAACCGATAATCGGCCGATCCCTAATAATAAGTTCACTGGTAATCCTATTATCGGGTAGTGGCAGTTGTCAATGGAGGGATTCTTCTAATGCTGATACTTTACAGGCAAGGATCCTGGTGGTAATCCCAAGTTCACTCTATAGCACTCTGGTACTAAAGTATGCTGATATATCCGGTTACTATGAGCTATCCTTTAACCCCTTAGGGACCGGGCTCATTTTCACCTTTAAAGGGGTTGTCCGAGTTATGAAAAAAAAATATATAGCACTGAAAATCTGATATATAACTGAGCTAAGCAAGTTTTATGCAAAAAAAAAAAATATATTTCCTCATTTCCCTGGTTCTTTTCTGGCCCTTTGTTTACATGCAATAAAAACAATCTCTGCCCCTCCCCCTGCTCTGCTAAGGGAGTGAATGAAAGAGCTGCCCTGAATGACATGTCTGCCTGCTGGGAGACTCTGCAGCATGTTGTATGTGTAGGACTACAAGTCCCAGTTGTATAATGGCACTGCTAAGGGAGTGGATAGAAGAGGTGCCCTGAGTGCTGGAAGAATCAACAGCAACTTGTAAGTGTAGAACTACATGTCCCACCTGTATAATGACACTTCTAATACACACAGGATCATCCCCCTACCTTCTTGTGCAATGCTCTCTCTAGTCCTTCAGCTCCAGTGCCCAGCATTGTCTCCTCACTGCCTGCAGGGCTGTGCAGCTGAAGGGGTTAAGAATCCTAGCAGAAAGTAGACGGCAGTGAAGGGGGGCGTGGCCAGCACAGTGCCATCTCGTTTACAGGCTTGTAAACGACCTTTATCAGAGCAGGGAGAGAAGCTGACATCACAGGTCATGTGACCCTCAGTGAAATCTGAGAAACCAGCCACTGGAGATATAGTGAGTTCATTGGAAAGCTGTTACATTTGCTTAGTTAGGAACATAGAAAGAACAAAAAAATAACTCGGATAACCCCTTTAAGGACCAGACCATTTTTTGCAAATCTGACCAGTGTCACTTTATGTGGTGATAACTTTAAAACGGTTTGACTTATCCAGGCCATTCTGAGAATTTTTTTCCGTCACATATTTTACTTCATGACACTGGTAAAATGGAGTAAAAAAAATAATCATTTTTATTTATAAAAAAATACCAAATTGACAGAAATTTCTCTACTTCTGTAATACATAGTAATACCTCCAAAAATAGTTATTACTTTACATTCCCCATATGTCTACTTCATGTTTGGATCATTTTGGGAATGATATTTTATTTTTGGGGGATGTTACAAGGCTTAGAAGTTTAGAAGCAAATCTTGAAATTTTTCAGAAATTTTCAAAAACCCACTTTTTAAGGACCAGTTCAGGTCTGAAGTCACTTTGTGAGGCTTACATAATAGAAACCACCCAAAAATGACCCCATTCTAGAAACTACACCCCTCAAGGTACTCAAAACTTGTTAACTTTGTTAACCCTTTAGGTGTTCCACAAGAATTAATGTAAAATAGAGATACAATTTCAAAATGTCACTTTTTAGGCAGATTTTTCCATTTTAATATTTTTTTTCCAGTTACAAAGCAAGGGTTAACAGCCAAACAAAACTCAATATTTATGGCCATGATTCTGTAGTTTACAGAAACACCCCATATGTGGTCGTAAACTGCTGTACGGGCACACGGCAGGGCGCAAAAGTAAAGGAATGCCATACGGTTTTTGGAAGGCAGATTTTGCTGGACTGGTTTGTTTACACCATGTCCCATTTGAAGCCCCCTGATGCACCCCTAGAGTAGAAGCTCCAAAAAACGTGACCCCATTTAGAAACTACACCCCTCAAGGTATTCAAAACTGATTTTGCAAACTTTTTACATAATAGAAACCACCCAAAAATGACCCCATTCTAGAAACTATACCCCTCAAGGTATTCAAAACTTGTTAACTTTGTTAACCCTTTAGGTGTTCCACAAGAATTAATGTAAAATAGAGATACAATTTCAAAATGTCACTTTTTTGGCAGATTTTCCATTTTAATGTTTTTTTTCCAGTTACAAAACAAGGGTTAACATCCAAACAAAACTCAATATTTATGGCCCTGATTCTGTAGTTTACAGAAACGACCCATATGTAGTCGTAAACTGCTGTACGGGCACACGGCAGGGCGCAGAAGGAAAGGAATGCCATATGGTTTTTGGAAGTCAGATTTTGCTGGATTGGTTTTTTGACACCATGTCCCATTTGAAGCCCTCCTGATGCACCCCTAGAGTAGAAACTTCCAAAAATTGACCCCATTTTAGAAACTATGGGATAGGGTGGCAGTTTGTTGGTACTAGTTTAGGGTACATAAAATTTTTGGTTGCTCTATATTCCACTTTTTGTGAGGCAAGGTAGCAAGAAATAGATGTTTTGGCACCTTTTTTTTTGTTATTTACAACATTCATCTGACAGGTTAGATCATGGATGTCAAACTCATGGCCCTCCAGATGTTGCAAAACTACAACTCCCATCATTCCCTGATAGCTGTAGTATGCCCAGGCATGATGGGAGTTGTAGTTTTGCAACAGCTGAAGGGCCATGAGTTTGACATCCATGATCTAACCTGTCAGATGAATGTTGTAAATAACAAAAAAAAAGGTGCCAAAACATCTACAGCCGCACGGGGACCCAATGGCACCTCCGACCGCCACCGCAACCTCAAGTAAAAGCCGCAAACCGCAGGTCTGACTTGACGACACGGGGGGTGCATTGACCCAAGTTCCCTGTTCAATTATTTGTGATCGGAAATACACAGGATGTACAGGTACGCCCTGTGTCCTTAAGTACCAGGACATCAGGGCGTACCTGTACGCCCTATGTCCCTAACAGGTTAAGGGCATTCCCCTTGCGGCAGCCGAACACATCTGCTTCATTATTTGCAGGATACTCTTCTAAATAGGTTTAGTTTTTTCCACTATGACCCAAAAGGCTTGTGTAGTGGATAAGGACAATTCATGCACAAACTGTCCATTTGTGTCCAGGCACTCGGAAAGCTACTCCTGGTCACTTGTGCTAATGAGGACCATAAGCTAAGTTTAGCTGTTACCCTCACTAGTCTCTCTGCATCTTTGTACATAGACTCACTGTCTGGTGCTTGGTTGCTGTGGTAGTCTTCTCCAGGCTTGATCAGGGCCCAGAGGAAAGGAAAACAGCTACATGGTGACTTCAGCCTGTTTCTCTCCTCCATGAACTTGCTTCTACTCCTCTCACACTCCAACTTCAACTAACTAACTTCCTGTCAAGACACCCCCAAGCACCACCTATGGGCGAGTGGATGTAATGACATATACCATACAATGCAAATAAACACATACAGTGCCTTGCAAAAGTATTCACCCCCCATTGACTTTTTGCGTATTTTGGTGCCTCACAACCTGGAATTAACATGGATTATTTGAGGATTTGCATCATTTAATTTACAGAACATGTCCACAACTTTAAAGATGTTTTTTTTAATACACTCACCTAAAGAATTATTAGGAACACCATACTAATACAGTGTTGGACCCCCTTTTGCCTTCAGAACTGCCTTAATTCTACGTGGCATTGATTCAACAAGGTGCAGATACCATTCTTTAGAAATGTTGGCCCATATTGATAGGATAGCATCTTGCAGTTGATGGAGATTTGAGGGATGCACATCCAGGGCACAAAGCTCCTGTTCCACCACATCCCAAAGATGCTCTGTTGGGTTGAGATCTGGTGACTGTGGGGGCCATTTTAGTACAGTGAACTAATTGTTATGTTATGTTCAAGAAACCATTTTTCCAGTCTTCAATAGTCCAATTTTGGTGAGCTCGTACAAATTTTACCTTCTTTTACCTATTTGTAGTGGAGATGAGTGGTACCTGGTGGGGTCTTCTGCTGTTGTAGCCCATCCGCCTCAAGGTTGTGCGTGTTGTGGCTTCACAAATGCTTTGCTGCATACCTCGGTTGTAACGAGTGGTTATTTCAGTCAACGTTGCTCTTCTATCAGCTTGAATCATTCGGCCCATTCTCCTCTGACCTCTAGCATCAACAAGGCATTTTCCCCCACAGGACTGCCGCATACTGGATGTTTTTCCCTTTTCACACCATTCTTTGTAAACCCTAGAAATGGTTGTGCGTGAAAATCCCAGATTGTCTTGAAATACTCAGACCGGCCCGTCTGGCACCAACAAGCATGCCACTCTCAAAATCACCTTTCTTTCCCATTCTGACATTCAGTTTGGAGTTCAGGAGATTGTCTTGACCAGGACCACAACCCTATATGCATTGAAGCGACTGCCATGTGATTGGTTGACTAGATAATCGCATTAATGAGAAATAGAACAGGTGTTCCTAATAATTCTTTAGGTGAGTGTATATTGTAAAGCAAACAACAAATAGGACAAAATAACAGAAAAAGTCAATGTGCATAACTATTCACCCCCGTAAAGTCAATACTTTGTAGAGCCACCTTTTGCGGCAATCACAGCTCCAAGTCTCTTTGGATAAGTCTCTATGAGCTTGCCACATCTTACCACTGGGATTTTTGCCTATTCCTACTTGCAAAACTGCTCCAGTTCCTTCAAGTTGGATGGTTTGTGCTTGTGAACAGCAATCTTTAAGTCTTACCACAGATTTTCTATTGGCTTGAGATCTGGGCTTTGACTAGGCCATTCCAACACATTTACATGTTAACCCTTAAACCACTCAAGTGTTGCTTTAGCAGTGTGTTTGGGGTCATTGTCCTGCTGGAAGGTGAACTTCCGTCCTAGCCTCAAATCACACACAGAGTGGTACAGGTTTTGTTTAAGAATATCCCTGTATTTAGCACCATCTATCTTTCCCTCAACTCTGACCGGTTCCCAGTCCTGGCAGCTGAAAAACATCCCCACACCATGTTTCACTGTGGGGATGGTGTTCTTTGGGTGATCTGATGTGTTGGGTTTGCACCAGACATAGCGTTTTCTTTGATGGCTAAAAAGTCCAATTTTAGTCTCATCAGACCAGAGCACCTTCCTCCATACATTTTGGGAGTCTCCCACATGCCTTTTCGCAAACTCAGAACGTGCCTTTTTGTTTTTTGTTGAAAGTAATGGCTTTCTTCGGGCCACTCTGCCATAAATCCCAACTCTATGGAGCGTACGGCTTGTACAGATACTCCAGTCTCTGCTATGAAACTCTGCAGCTCCTCCAGGGTTACTTTAGGTCTCTGTGCTGCCTCTCTGATTAATGCCCTCCTTGCCCGGTCCATGAGTTTTGGTGGGCGGCCGTCTCTTGGCAGGTTTGCTGTTGTGCCATGTTCCTTCCATTTAGTTATGATAGATTTGATGGTGCTCCTGGGGATCATCAAAGATTTAGATATTTTTTTTAGAACCTAACCCTGGTTTCTCAACAACATTGTCCCTTACTTGTTTGGAGAGTTCCTTGGTCTTCATGGCAGTGTTTGGTTAGTGATGCCTCTTGCTTAGGTGTTAGCCTCTGGGGCCTTCAAAAAAAGGTGTGTATATGTAACTACAGATCATGTGACACTTAGATTGCACACAGGTGGACATCATTTCACTAATTATGTGACTTCTGAAGGTAATTGGTTGCACCAGAGCTTTTTATGGGCTTCCTAACAAAGGGGGTGAATACATACGCACATGCCACTTTTCTGTTTTCTATTTCTAAACAATAGTTTTATTTATACAGTATATTTTTCTCATTTCACTTCACCAACTTAGACTATTGTGTTCTGATCCATCACATAAAATTCAGATTAACAAAACATTGAACTTAAGGCTCTAATGTAACAAAATACGAAAAAAGTCAAGGGGGGTGAATACTTTTGCAAGGCACTGTATATATTCAGATGTTTAAAGTGTCCCATTTACACACTGATGTGGGACGCTGCATTTACCCATCTTGGGCCCCCTCCTTCCATTTGCCTCGACCATCCCCCTTTCCAGCGCGAACCGCCCCATATTTTTTTTTTATGGTAAATATTAAAGAAAACAATACCACATATATAGTATAACACCCCCAGCCCCTCAACACTACAACACTCCACAGTATGCAGTATATAACAACCCCCAGTATATAGTACCGTATAACACCCGACAGTACACTGCACATAGTACCCTACAGTATGAAGTATATAGTATAACACCCCACAATATACAGTATATAGTACCCTGCAGTATAAAGTATAACACACCACAGTATGCAGTACCCTGAGTATGCAGTATATACTATAACGACCTCTCACCTTTTCCTGATGTAATCTCCACATCAAACTATGGCAAACTTCTCCTGCAGCAACACGTCTCCTGGAGGAGAAAAGACCTGTGATGACATCATCCATATGTTACTGGTCACATGGTGATGATGTCTAGGGATGAGCGAACCGACTTCAGATGAAACATTCAAAGTCGATTCACATAAAACTCAGTTTCAATACTGTATGGAGCGAGCACTTCATACAGTGTTAGGATCCATTCACATGTCCGCACTTCGGGTCCGGATCCTATCCGCAATTATGTGGAACGGGTGTGGACCCATTCATTTTCAATGGGGACAGAAAAAATGGGGACAGCACACAGTGTGCTGTCCGCATCTCTGGTTTCACGGCCCCGAACATGTCCTATTCTTGTCCACAACTGCGGACAAGAATAGGCATTTCTATTGGGGTGCCGGCCCAGTGTTTTGTGGATCCGAATGTATTGGCTCCGTTTCAATACTGTACGGAGCGCGCACTCTGTATAGTATTAGAATGTATTGGCTCCGATAAGCCAAAGTTATTACTTTGCAAAGTCTCGCGAGACTTCTCATAATAACTTCAGAAATTGATTTATACTGTAAAAAAAACATTTCCCGAACTCGGGTTCGATTCCAAGTTGAAACCGAACCCCTGTTCGGGGAATGTTTTTTTACAGTATAAATTAATTTCAGAAGTTATTATGCGAAGTCTCGCGAGACTTCACAAAGTAATAACTTCAGCTTATCGGAGCCAATACATTCTAATAGTGCACGCTCCGTACAGTATTGAAACAAAGTTTTATGCAAATTGACTTTGGATGTTTCATCCGAAGTCGATTCGCTCATCCCGAATGATGTCATCACAGGTCCTTTCTCCTACCAGCATCACACTCTTCCTTACAATGGCTGTTTTGGGTGGCAATGAGCCCCACAGAAGCGTCGGGCCCAGAGCTACTGATCCAAATGCCCCTGTTGTAATCCACCATTGAACAGGACATACGGCTGTTGGCAATTGAAGATTTAGACGTTCGACCAGCTCAGTGAGATGGACAAAAAATAAGGATAAGAACAAACAGCAGGTGGTGCTATACAGAAACATTTTACTGAAAAGCTCACTGGCTATACTAAATATTTACTTACATGCAATTACAAACCGGATTCCAAAAAAGTTGGGACACTATAAAAATCGTGAATAAAAACTGAATGCAATGATGTGGAGGTGCCAACTTCTAATATTTTATTCAGAATAGAACATAAATCACGGAACAAAAGTTTAAACTGAGAAAATGTACCATTTTAAGGGAAAAATATGTTGAATCAGAATTTCATGGTGTCAACAAATCCCCAAAAAGTTGGGACAAGGCCATTTTCACCACTGTGTGGCATCTCCCCTTCTTCTTACAACACTCAACAGACGTCTGGGGACCGAGGAGACCAGTTTCTCAAGTTTAGAAATAGGAATGCTCTCCCATTCTTGCCTAATACAGGCCTCTAACTGTTCAATCGTCTTGGGCCTTCTTTGTTGCACCTTCCACTTTATGATGCGCCAAATGTTCTCTATAGGTGAAAGATCTGGACTGCAGACTGGCCATTTCAGTACCCGGATCCTTCTCCTACGCAGCCATGATGTTGTGATTGATGCAGAATGTGGTCTGGCATTATCTTGTTGAAAAATGCAGGGTCTTCCCTGAAAGAGATGACGTCTGGATGGGAGCATATGTTGTTCTAGAACCTGAATATATTTTTCTGCATTGATGGTGCCTTTCCAGACATGCAAGCTGGCCATGCCACACGCACTCATGCAACCCCATACCATCAGAGATGCAGGCTTCTGAACTGAGCGTTGATAACAACTTGGGTTGTCCTTGTCCTCTTTGGTCCGGATGACAGATTTCCAAAAAGAACTTTGAATCGTGACTCGTCTGACCACAGAACAGTCTTCCATTTTGCCACACTCCATTTTAAATGATCCCTGGCTCAGTGAAAACGCCTGAGCTTGTGGATCTTGCTTAGAAATGGCTTCTTCTTTGCACTGTAGAGTTTCAGCTGGCAACGGCGGATGGCACGGTGGATTGTGTTCACTGACAATGGTTTCTGGAAGTATTCTGGGCCCATTCTGTGATTTCCTTTACAGTAGCATTCCTGTTTGTGGTGCAGTGTCGTTTAAGGGCCCGGAGATCACGGGCATCCAGTATGGTTTTACGGCCTTGACCCTTACGCACAGAGATTGTTCCAGATTCTCTGAATCTTCGGATGATGTTATGCACAGTTGATGATGATAGATGCAAAGTCTTTGCAATTTTTCGCTGGGTAACACCTTTCTGATATTGCTCCACTATCTTTCTGCGCAACATTGTGGGAATTGGTGATCCTCTACCCATCTTGGCTTCTGAGAGACACTGCCACTCTGAGAAGCTCTTTTTATACCCAATCATGTTGCCAATTGACCTAATTAGTGTTAATTGGTCTTCCAGCTCTTCGTTATGCTCAAATTTACTTTTTCCAGCCTCTTATTGCTACTTGTCCCAACTTTTTTGGGATTTGTTGACACCGTGAAAATTTGAATCAACATATTTTTCCTTCAAAATGATACATTTACTCGGATTAAACGTTTGATCTGTCATCTACGTTCTATTACAAATAAAATATTGACATTTGCCATCTCCACATGATTGCATTCAGTTTTTATTCACAATTTGTTTAGTGTCCCAACTTTTTTGGAATCCAGTTTGTACAAAAATATTTAGATCCTGGTGCCGGTTAAAAAAATTGTGAATATGTTTCATGACACAACAAAGTTTTGGTCGATTTATAATCCACACTCCCGTTCCGCAAAAAAATAGAACATGTCCTATTCTTAAAATCCTTAGTATGGAAGGGCTCACACTACAAAAGAATGGATAGCGGAGGGTTCTCTGCTCTCTGGATCACTCTCAATCCAGAAAATATGGAGTACACACCTCCTTCTGGTATGGAAGAGATAAAATCGGCGACCATTCGTTTTCTTGCAATTTGAAGTATGCACCGGGGTGTGTGGAGGAGCTTCTTCCTCACTGTACGCCGTGTGGTTAGTCACGTGTGAGAGTCACATGCCGTGGTCGGCGATTTTATCTCTTCCATACCAGAAGGAGGTGTGCCTGCCCTATCTAAAATCGATGTCCTATTCTTGTCCGCAATTGCGGACAAGAAAAGGCATTTCCAATGAGAGTGACGGCTTATGTGCAGTCCGCAAAATGCGGAACGCACATTGCCGGTGTTAGTGTTTTGCTGATCTGCAAAACACATATGGACATGTGACTGGACCCTTAGTCATCTTTCCACTTAACAAGCTGTTATTATGACCTCTTCATTGATCTCTGCACTGGGAAGGTGATGTGCAGAATACTGAAGATTAAGAAACTAATTCCTCCTACAGTTTCTGATAATCCAGCTCAGAAGAATGACAAGAATGTCCAATGTAAACTATGATAATCAGTGCAATTGATACATGTCCTCACAAGTCCCTAGAGCTGCAAAATAACTATTTATACCATTGCCAAGTCTGTGTAGTATCTCTAGTCTGTGTGCAGATGTGTGCCATGACTCAAAATCTGTATACGTAGTTCAGTAGATCTGTAAAGCCTGTGTTTGCTTTGTTTCAATATTTTACTATGTTCTTTTATAAATTTTACCTAGAACACGTTTATACAGTATATCAGCCATACCAATTAGTGAATTCAGAAGTAGCTCATATGTCACTGTCAATAGTACGGTACATCTCAAGTAACCAGGGTGTCATGTGCCGGAGGCCCAAGGCAGACCTCCGGGACGTCAAGCAAACAGGACACAGGTAAAACAGACCGAGGACCCACAGAGAACTTTATTACAAGTGTAATAAAAGCACATGACAGTAAGCAGGTTAGGCAATAGTGGTAGCACTACAACAGAACCAAGTGCACTGGCAGACCAGAGGAAAAACCCAGAGGGCGGAGAGCCAGTGAGCCCTCTTCTTCATAGAGCCCCTGGTGGTGGAGATGAACTGGACCGAGAGCTCACTGGTCACACCTCCAGGAAGGTCCCGGTACACTTGACCCCTACCTGCAAGGGACCACGCTGGTGCAAGCACCAGCAGAACAGACAGAACTGGAACCCAAGCAAACACAGGACATGGAACAGACAACAAGACGAATGGGAACCAGCGCAGAAGCAGATGCCTGGACCCCAAGCGGGATGGAAGCATGGCACACATCTGCACACAGACTAGAGTTACTACACAGACTAGAGATCCTCCCTCCGGAGAACCCAGGGAGCCTCTCACGAAGGCAGGACAAACATGGGACAGGAACAGAAGAAGAAAGTAACTACAGGCAGACAATAACAGACAGGGATCAGAAGCAGTAGGCACTGCCAGACAGGACAAAGGACAGGATACAATCAGACGCAGTAGAGCACTGCCAGGCTGTCAGACGCAGTAGAGCACTGCCAGGCTGTCAGACGCAGTAGAGCACTGCCAGGCTGTCAGACGCAGTAGAACACTTCTAGGCTAAACAAGGAACAGACAAGGATAACATAAACATAATACAGGACAGGTACAGAACAAACAAGGACATAACCTCAAGCACCATCACAGAACAGGTACCAACAACATCAGAAACAGCAGCAACAATGTATTACCAGGTGACACCACAAACAAGGGGCAAAATCCCCATGGTCAGCAGCAAGGGGCTACACCCAGCAAGGAACTAGACAGAATGACCTCCTGGGTGATCATCAAGGTGCAACACCCAGCAAAGCAGAAGATAGACCTACCACAACCCCCACAGCTCACAGGTAGAAATAGCTGCTTAATGAGGGCACCTGATAAGTCACACCCAGGCACAGATCAGGGGAAGTTAACCCCATCAGAACCAAACAAGGAGGGGAGCCTGCATGAACAGAGAACTGAACACACAGGCTGCAGTACTGGACATGGCCCCTGGCAACCCGCATACACGGAGTCCCCTGCAGCCATCACGCCAGAGCACAAACAACCCGTGACACAATAGACATGCATACATACTAGGCCATGTTCACACACAAGGCCACAGCCAGCACGCATCGCAGAACCAGCATTTCTACTTTGGAGGGGGCACAGTGGGCCAAAGGGCATTACTACAATGAAGGGGGCACAGTGGGCATTTTTACTGTGAACGGGACACAATGGTAATTTCTACTATGGAGGGGACACAGAGGGCATTGCTAGCACAGTGGGCATTGCTACTATTAAGGGGACACAAGGGGCATTATTACTGTGAAGGGGGCACAATGGACATTATTACTATGAAGAGGACACAATGGGGATTATTACTGTAAAGGGGGCACAAAGAGGGCATTACAACTGTGAAAGGGGCAAAGAGAGGGCATAACTACTGTGAGGGGGGCACAATGTGGGCATAACTACTGTGAGAGGGCACAATGTGGGCATAACTACTGTGAGGGGGCACACATCTGTACAAAACTACTGTGAAGGTTGTACAATGAGAGCAATACTTCTGTGAGGGGGTACAATTTTTTTTTTTAAGTATTGCGGGGGGTGGGGGGGGGGGGGCAGAGAAAGGACCCGTCCCAGGTGCCAAATACCCTTGATAGTGGCTCCATTAGCCCTGAGGGGAACAGTACGGCTGTGTTGTGAAGTGTCGGGATCTTTGTGCACTGCAGACATATAGCATGCAGACACAGGCGACAGGGTAAAGTACTCATAGGGGAAGAATAGCAAGCATAGGGATGATCTTAGGATAGAATCGCAGGCACCGGACAACAGCTCCCTTTATTAACAAAGTATAGGGATTTGTAGCTAAGATCCATAATAGCAAAGGGGCAAGCAGCCAGAAAGCTGAGATCTCAATATAATACTCACTAAAACATTGACAGACAATATTTAGGGGCAAAAAGGTCGCTGAAATAGTGAATCCCAATCAAGAAGCAATATATTGTAACCTAGGAGGTATGCAATAATATCCCTTTGGTTGCCCCCATATGAGTACACTCCTAAATACAGTACTCCAATTGGATAGTCAGAAGGATTTGGTGAAGTTACCTAGCCACAGAGCCCAGCCGTACCTAATTTTAAATAATTATCCTCTTTTTCTTTCCGTTTGACATTTTTTAAATCAAATTAGTTACATTTAATCTTAACCACAAACGGGAACCTATTAGCCTTAGGCTACTGAATTGAATTAATATTAATTTCCCGAGTCCAAAGGGTCCCTGAAGCAAAAACACCCTAGGCATGCCATTGCTCTGCACACGCCCCCTTTTCATTGATTGACAGGGCTAGACAGGAGGCTGAGCACAGAGCCTTGTCCAGGAGCTGTGTGCCAGCATGTAAATATCATATCACTATGTACTATAGCTCCACCACAGAGATCTGCTCAGAAAGCTAATATACATATTACGGATTTATTCACAGGCAGAGTATATGATTATAAAGACACCAGTAATATATGTTAGCTTATAAGCGTACAAAAGACACATCTCTCTATGTGGTAATGCTATAGCTTAGTGGTATAGAGGTCTGAACCATATGTAGAGATCTAAGGTTCAAATCCAAGGAGATATATCATTTTCTTTCTGTTATTTTTTCCCCCTCATATTCAAAACCATATTAAAAGGCTATACTATAAGAAATAATATATAATAATAATAAAAAGGCCTTACTATTAGGGATGAGCGAATCGACTTCGGATGAAACATTCTAAGTTGATTCGCATGAAACTTCTTTCCAATACTGTACGAAGCAGGAGCTCCGTAAAGTATTAGAATGTATTGGCACCGATGAGCCGAAGTTTTTGCTTCGTGAAGTCTCATGAGACTTCGGGTAATAACTTCATAAATTTGTACTGTAAAACACCATTTCCCGAACTCGGGTTCGGTTCCAAGGTGAGAATAGTGTTTTTTTGTGTCTTTTTTTGCATTATTCCAGAATTGTACTTCTACAATCTAAGTCTCTAATGGCACTGTGCTGTACGCAGTTTCACCCTACACTTGCCATTGGCTACGTTGATCTCAGTTAGAAGAGATGCTCATGTGGCCTATTTTTCCAACATGAATTTGGCCATAATGAATCAGTCTCAAAATCTGCGCACGTTACATGCATATTTTGTTGCAGTTTTGCAGAAGATTTCACCCTTTGCATCCCATTCAGACCCTTTATAGCAAGAATGGGCCCCTCAGGGATGTTGGTCGTCTCCATCGTGGTATAATACAGTATTGTAAACTGATTCATCATTTTATTTGAAAGCCACAATACAGGTGTGAATGGAGCCTCATAGCTTCCAGTCATATGCTATGTGCTAAGTCTCCAAAGATCCTGTCTACTAAATGACTCAGGGACTAACCCTCAGAATAAGCTGACATTTCCTTTTCTAAAAAGAAATACACCAGCAACAAAGCGATTATTTACCAGAACTCTGACATCACTCCAAACTCAGTTCCTCTGATAGTCCGCATTGTGTGCCCCAGTAAAGAGTGCTTGGAATTCCCAGTTTCTGCTGTCATTTGTTTCTGATACTTTGGATTAGATACAAGTATTGATTTTACTTGATCTGTAACATTTTTCATATTTAAAGTGATTCTTTAGGTAGAAGGTGGAGAGTAACATGTAAAGTGCATCTATCAGCAGAAGCATCCTTATCTATCAGCAGAATCAACCTACAGCCTGTCTGAATGCAGTGGTGACTGTGGCATTGGTGGCCCAAATGATGAAGTACTGACCAAACTATCTTTCCTCCACAGGGTCAGAACACACCAAGTTTCTCTGCAAAGCTCATAGAACTCCCATTCAAATGGCCATACGGTGAAGTCCCACAGTGGGGCTTAAAACATTTCAGAAAAAAAATAGACAATAAAAACCTGTTTTCTCCTAACAAAATGATGTTCCCTTACGTCCTCAACAGCAGCACAGATGGGGTTAACTGCCCCTGTGGACTGGTAGGACCGGCAGAATTTTAATGAGCCCAAGAACCAATAAACGATCTTCAGCTCCCTGAAAGGGAGGAGATCACCCCCCAGCCCACCGTGTTTTTTTCTGTCCTCTGGACAGGTGGACTGGCGTGTCGCTCCCTCTCTGGGAGCTGAAGATTGCTCAGGGGTTCTTTTTTCCCTCCTTAAAGCTTAGCTCGCTTTCTATGGATCTCAGTGCCTTTATTTTAGGCCCGATCATGGCGATTTCGGTCTGGGGTACCGTTGGGGAGGGGGACGTCCCCTCCCCTCTTCTTTCATCATCTGTAGACGGTGCTCCGTTCCTCCGTTACCGCATGTGTGCGGCGCTATGGGCGCCGCCATTTTCCGGAAGTGACGCGCCCTAGGTGCGCTACGTCACTTCCGGTTTTCCGAAGCGATACGGTGATGTATAAAACTCACCTTTCTTTAAACTGGCTCCCTAGAATGACATCCTGGACTTAGGATTAGTCTGGGGAGACAATTTTTCGTTTAGGTAGAGCCAGTATAGGCTCTGGTTTTTCTGAGTGCTTGCTTTGGCAGCACATATACAAAAAAAAAAAAAAAAGGGAGTGGTGCTGATCTCGTTTCAGGAACCCGCCCATTGGGCGGGGTCTCCTCCTTTTAAGCGCCCAGAGCCCATCAGTCAGTGCTCTGGTTGCGTTGCTTTCACAAGTTAGCTCCAGAGCTCTCCTGTGCTTTGTGATATTCCTGCAGTATTGCTTTGCTTGGGTTTTGTACTTCCTCTTCTTTCAGCTCTATTTCTTCTAGTGCTGGTGGGCCCCCTTAAGGTCTGGTTTTCTCCACCTCCTGATGTTGTAGGTGTTATGACCTGTTTTGTTTCTTCCATTACAGACTATGGCTTCCCCTAAGGAGGATCAGCGGAAGGCTAGGGCCAAGAGGAAGCATTTGGCATGTTACGAATGTAACACACCCCTAGTTGACAGCTGTCCTTACTCCAGATGTGAGAGTTGTCGCACGGCATCCGCGGAACCCACGATGCAGGAGATGTTCCAATGGACCAAGACATACGTGGATGATTCCATCAAGGGAGTAGTTCAGCTACTTAATGAGAGGCTACCAGGTCCCTCTCAGACTCCCATGGAGGTGGTCGCACCGGTCGAAAGAAGGAATCTACTTCTTGCTTTTTTCCTCCAGAAAAGACGCAGAAGTTACTCAAGTCCATCAGGTCGGGGGACCAGGATGTTGACATGGGGGAGTCCTCCGATCCCGCCGGTCGGACACAGCGTGTCTTTAGAGCGGATGAGACCCTCCTCTCTGTGATGCGCACAGAGTGGAAAAAGCCTGAGAAGGGTCCAGTGCTTACCAGAAAATTCAGACTCATGTACCCGATGGCTAAACCCTTGGTGGAATCGTGGGGTTCCGTTCCCAAGGTGGACATGGCTATAGCCAAGTTGTCCCGGCGCACTCTAGTCCCTGCAGACGATGGGTCTAGCCTGCAGGACCCTCTAGACCGGAGGGCAGAGTGCACCCTTAGGAGGGGTTATGCGGCGGCTACTGAGGTAGCCACCTATCTACGCTCTAGGCTTAATCAAATCCAGACGGATGTGGACCAGAGCGTATCAAGAGACGACATCCTGGCAGCCTTCAAGTCAGCCAACCTGGCTATGGACTTTTTAGTTGATTCCTCCCAGATGCAGCTAAAGCTGGCCGCCAAAACTATGGCCCTAGTTTCAGCTGCCCGCAGACCACTCTGGCTGAAACCGTGGATCGCGGATAACGCATCCAAGTTTAACCTTTGTGGGCTCCCCTTCGAACCAGATAGGTTATTCGGGTCCGAATTGGACAAAATAATGTAGGGGCTCTCCGATAAAAAAGGGAAGAGCCTCCCCCAGCAGCCCTTTCGGGGACGCCCCAGACAGGAAAAGAAGGGCGGAGGTCGTTCTGGGCAGCAGTCTAGGCGCAGAGATTGGGGGGGGGCCGTCTCGTAAATATCCGAGACGCCCCCGCAAACCCACCAGGGAGGCAAAACCCTCCTGACTATGGGCCTCCTCGAGGCTCTTGGATAAGCCCTGCTGCCCCTGCAGTGTCTCCTCTAGATTTTCCCGTACCCCTCCCCCAGATTCCCATGGGGGGCCGTCTTACCCATTTCAAAGACTCTTGGAGCCGGTTGATTGCAGACCCCTGGGTCCAGGACATAGTTTCCGTCGGGTACCGGGTAGATCTTATCTCTCTCCCCCCAGAGAGATTCATCGCCACACGAAGCTTCGGGTCTGCCAAATAGGTGGTCCTAGAATCTTACATTCAGGACTATATTTTCAAGGGAGCCCTGGAGGAGGTACCGGCAGGGGAGAGGGGCCTAGGGATTTATTCACCAGTGTTCCTGGTTCCCAAGAAGACAGGAGATCTCCGGATGATCATCGATTTGAGATTCCTCAATCGATTTATAAGGGAAACAAGGTTTCGCATGGAAACCATAAGGTCAGTCAGCCATATCCTCAATCCTGGGGACGTCATGGCTACTCTGGACCTCAAGGATGCGTACCTTCACATTCCGATCCATTCCGCTTCCCGGAAACTCCTCAGGATCGCGGTCCAGATCTCAGGGGTTTGCAGGCACTTTCAGTTCGCCGTGCTTCCCTTCAGAATCTCTTCTGCCCCCCTCATCTTCACCAAGGTGGTGGTTTCGGTGGTGGCAGCTTTGAGACTCCAAGGACTGACTATTATTCCTTATCTGGACGATTGGCTTTTCATAGCCTCTTCAGTTCCGATCCTTACCCACCATCTTCAGGTCGCAGTCTCCTTTCTCTTCCGCCTAGGCTGGATTATCAACTGGCAGAAGTCGAATGTGAGCCCATCGACTTCAATCCATTACTTAGGATTCGTGGTCGACTCTGTGGAGATGTCCCTCCGGTTGACTCCAGAAAGGAGAGCGCGGATTCAGGACCTGGCAAAGGTCCTTTATGTCCCTTGTCGAGTCTCTATCCGGACTCTCATGAAGATGCTGGGGCTCATGTCAGCGGCTGCGGATGCGGTCCCTTGGGCGTTATGGCACCTCCGTCCTCTTCAGTCGGAGGTCTTACACCTATGGAACGGCAGCCCTGCGGGGCTAGATTCCCTGTGCTCCCTGTCCGGTCAAACCCGAAATTCCCTCAGATGGTGGTTTCAGCTACCAGCAGGGAAGTCTATGACCCAACCAGCTTGGGTCATATTGACTACAGACGCGTCCCTTGTAGGCTGGGGCGCTCACCTGGACGGATCCCCAATTCAGGGATCTTGGTCTCCTCTGGAGCGGCATCTTTCCTCCAATCTTCGCGAGATGCGAGCTATCCGGCTAGCCCTCCTTCACTTTGCGCCTCAGATCC
The DNA here is from genome assembly GCF_014858855.1 of Bufo gargarizans. NCBI lineage: Eukaryota > Metazoa > Chordata > Amphibia > Anura > Bufonidae > Bufo > Bufo gargarizans. Next base: position 667,302,910 of record NC_058080.1, read on the forward strand.
GGGGCAAAGCAGTGAAAGTCCAGTCAGACAATATGACTGCAGTCCTCTATATAAACAAACAGGGAGGCACAAGATCATTGCCCCTTCTGTCAGAGATCGGGGTAATTCTTCGGTGGGCAGAGCTGAACCTTTCCCATCTATCTGCCGTTCATATTCGAGGCTCCCTCAATATGATAGCGGACCGCTTAAGTCGAGGATTACCGACCATGGAGTGGTCTCTGCATCCGGAGATCTTCAGGCAGCTAGTTCACAGATGGGGTATGCCAGAAGTGGATCTCATGGCAACAAGGTTCAACGCCAAGGTGATGAGGTTCTGTTCCCTCTACAGGGAAGACAACCCCCTGGCGATAGATGCTCTGTCAATACCGTGGAGGTTCAGGCTGGCTTACATCTTCCCTCCCTTTTCCATGATACCGAGGGTATTGATGAAAATCCGTCAGGATCAGGCCTCGGTAATAGCCATCATACCGTTTTGGCCCTGAAGATCCTGGTTTACCCAGCTCATTCAGATGAGTCAGGGACAATACTGGAGACTCCCCCCGGAGCAGACCCTGGTGTCGTGGGACACTCACCTCTGCCCAGATCTGCACAGGTTCAACCTGACAGCCTGGAGGTTGATCAGTCCCTTCCCAACATAGAAGGGCTTTCCGAGTCGGTCCTGAGAACTTTGTCGCATTCCCGAGCAGAGTCTACAAAGAAGGCCTACTCCAGGATCATGAGAATCTTCGAGGCATGGTGTGATTCCAGTCAGGTGGCGTCTGCAGATCCGCCCCTTCCTGCGATACTTCAATTTCTTCAGGATGGATTAGATAGAGGCCTATCTCCAGCTACTTTGAAGGTACAGGTTTATGCCATCTCGGCCTGTCTCAACAGGCCACATTCTCGGGACCCACTCATCAAACGCTTCCTGAAGGGAGCTGAAAGACTAAAGCCTACTATACTGAAACCTATCCCCCAGTGGGATCTTTCAGTAGTGCTCAGGGGGCTAGCATCTCCCCCCTTCGAGCCCTTGGAGGAGGTAAATTTTAAATTTTTGACTTTAAAGATGATCTTTCTTCTGGCTATAGCTTCAGCCAAAAGAGTTTCTGAATTGCAGACTTTCTCCGCAAATCACCCGTACATTATTTTTCTACAGGATAGAGTACTCCTGAAGTTTTTACCTTACTTCAGGCCTAAGGTGCCTACTTTCCAGAACATCAATCAGGTAATATCTTTACCAGTTTTGTTTACAGCCTCCTCCTCTGATACTCCAGCTAGAGACCCGCTGGATATTTCAAGATGCCTCCAGATCTATGTGGATAGATCTAGTGAGTTCAGGATAGATGAGAATCTTCTTATCCTGTTTGCCGGTAAGGCCTCATGCACACGACCGTTGTGTGCATCCGTGGCCGTTGTGCCGTTTTCCGTTTTTTTTCGCGGACCCATTGACTTTCAATGGGTCCGTGAAAAAATCGGAAAATGCACTGTTTGGCAGCCGCATCCGTGATCCGTGTTTCCTGGCCGTGGAAAAAATATGATCTGTCCTATTTTTTTCATGGCCAACGGTTCACGGACCCATTCAAGTCAATGGGTCCGTGAAAAATCACGGATGCACACAAGATTGTCATCCGTGTCCGTGATCCGTGTCCGTGATCCGTGTCCGTTTTTTCCTATCATTTCAATGGTAAACTTGACTTCGTTTTTTCTTTTCATTTTTCATGTCCGTGGATCCTCCAAAAATCAAGGAAGACCCACGGACGAAAAAACGGTCACGGATCACGGACCTACGGACCCCGTTTTTGCGGACCTGTGCATGAGGCCTAAGTCTAAAGGCCGTTAAGCGTCTAAAGCCACCATTAGTCGCTGGATCAAGGAGGCCATTTTGGAAGCTTTCGTCTCCCAATCCTTAGATCCTCCCGAGTTTGTGAGGGCCCATTCTACTAGGGCGGTCTCCACCTCGGTTGCGGAGAGAAGACTCCTCCCCTTAGAGTTGATCTGTAAGGCGGCCTCCTGGAGCTCTGAGTCAACCTTCATCTCCCATTATAGGATAGATGCTAGGATGGCAGAGTTTTCGGCTTTTGGGCAGACTGTTCTTAGTTCTGCCAGGCATGAGGACCCTCCCTAGGGGATTCTTCTTGCTATCTCCCCATCTGTGCTGCTGTTGAGGACGTAAGGGAATCGTTAATTTCTAACGATAATTTGTTTTCCCTTAGTCCTAACAGCAGCACACAAATATCCCACCCTAAATACATTATGCTTGTTAAAAACACGGTGGGCTGGGGGGTGATCTCCTCCCTTTCAGGGAGCTGAAGATCGTTTATTGGTTCTTGGGCTCATTAAAATTCCGCCGGTCCTACCAGTCCACAGGGGCAGTTAACCCCATCTGTGCTGCTGTTAGGACTAAGGGAAAACAAATTATCGTTAGTTTATTGCTCAGTCATGCAACTTGGCACCCAAATGAATTTTACCTCCTTTTCTTCTCACAAATACAGCTTTCTTTTGGTGGTATTTGATTGCTGCTGAGATTTTTCGTTTTTCTGATATTAATCAAAATAGACCGCAATTTTCTCAAAAAAAGTGTATTTTTAACTTTTTCTAGTAAAATTGTTAAAATATAATTACATTTCTTTACAAGTTTGTGTCAGAATTTATTGTGCTATATGTCTTTGATAAAAAAAATCCAATAAGTGTATATTTATTGGTTTGCGCAAAAGTTATAGCGTTTACAAACTATGGTACAAAAATGTGAATTTCCGCATTTTGAAGCAGCTCTGACCTTCTGAGCACCTGTCATGTTTCTTGAGGTGCTAGGATGCCAGGATAGTATAAATACCCCCCAAATGACCCATTTTAGAATGAAAACTCCCCAAAGTATTTGCGAAGGGGCATGGTGAGTTTATGTATGATTTAATTTTTTTTCACAAGTTAGCGGAAAATGACACTTTCTGAGGAAAAAATAATAATAATAAAGTTTCCATTTCTGCTAACTTCTGGCAAAAAAAAATTAAAAATCTCCCACGGACTCCATATGCCCCTCAGTGAATACCTTGGGGTGTCTACTTTCCGAAATGGGGTCATTTGTGGGGTGTGTTTACTGTTCTGGCATTTTGGGCGGGACTAAATTGTGAGCAACCCTGTAAAGCCTAAAGGTACTCGTTGGACTTTCGGCCCCTTTACGCACCTAGGCTGCAAAGAAGTGTCACACATGTGGTATCGCCGTACTCAGAAGAAGTAGGGCAATGTGTTGTGGGGTGTATTTTTACATATACGCATGCTGGGTGAGAGAAATATCTCTGTAAATTGACAACTTTGTAAACATTTTTTTTTAAAGTTGTCATTTACAGAGATATTTCTCACGCGCAGTATGGGTATATGTAAAAATACACCCCAAAACACATTGCCCTACTTCTTCTGAGTACGGCGGTACCACATGTGTGACACTTTTTTGCAGCCTAGGTGCGCAAAGGGGCCCAAATGCCAATGAGTAACTTTAGGATTTCACAGGGCATTTTTACCCATTTGGATTCCAAACTACTTCTCACGCTTTAGGGCTCCTAAAATGCCAGGGCAGTATAAATACCCCACAAGTGACTCCATTTTGGAAAGAAGACACCCCAAGGTATTCCGTGAGGGGCATGGCGAGTTCATCGAATTTTTTTTTTTTTTGCATCAGTTAGCAGAAAATGATTTTTTTTTTCTTACAAAGTCTCATATTCCACTAACTTGTGACAAAAAATAAAATTTTACATGAACTCGCCATGCCCCTCATGGAATACCTTGGGGTGACTTCTTTCCAAAATGGGGTCACATGTGCGGTATTTATACTGCCCTGGCATTTTAGGGGCCCTAAAGCGTGAGAAGAAGCATGCAATCCAAATGTCTAAAAATGCCCTCCTAAAAGGTACCCATTGGAATTTTGGCCCCTTTGCGCACCTAGGCTGCAAAAAAGTGTCGCATATGCTGTATCGCCGTATTCAGAAGAAGTAGGGCAATGTGTTTTGGGGTGAGAAATATCTCTGTAAATGACAACTTTTTCATTTTTTTTATACAAAGTTGTCAATTTACAGAGATATTTCTCTCACCCAGCATGGGTATATGTAAAAATACACCCCAAAACACATTGCCCTACTTCTTCTGAGTACGGCGATACCACATGTGTGTCACTTTTTTGCAGCCAAGATGCGCAAAGGGGCCCAAATTCCAAAGAGTACCTTTAGGATTTCACAGGGCATTTTTCCGCATTTGGATTCCGTGAGGGGTATGGTGAGTTCATGTAAGATTTTATTTTTTGGGCACAAGTTAGTGAAATATGAGACTTTGTAAGAAAAAAAAAACAAAAAACAATTTTCTCTAAAAATCTTTTATGAACTCGCCATGCCCCTCAAAAGTGATCTTTATAGCGCCGCAGCGATTTTACGGTGTTTTTACAGTGATCAGAAAAAAAATAATTCTGTCACTGCGGTGGAGCGGATTGAAGGCAAGTGTGCGCACAAGATCGGGTCTGATCGGGTGAACACTGCGTTTTTTGTAGAGCCTAAGGTAACCCTAATGTACTGATATAGAGCTGATTGTGATCAGTTTTGATCACTTACAGATACTATATAGTACTAGTGCTGATTAGCGACAGCGATGACGCTAATCAGCGACTAATCAGTGACTGCGGTGCGGTGGGCTGGGCGCTAACTACCTAACAAGTAGCTAACTAACTGGCGGTGATAAGGGACCCTTAGGCCCCATTCACACGTCCGCAATTCTGTTCCGCATTTTGTGGAACGGAATTGCGGACCCATTCATTTCTATGGGGACAGACTTTGTCCCGCTCGGATCCGCACTTCCGGGTCCGCACTTCCGTTCCGCAAAAATATAGAACATGTCCTATTCTTGTCCGCAATTGCGGACAAGAAAAGGCATTTTCTATATAGTTCTGGCAATGTGCGGATCCGCAAATTGCGGAAAGCACATTGCCGATGTCCGTGTTTTGCAGATCCGCGAATCCGTAAAACACATACGGACGTCTGAATGGAGCTTTACAGGGGGGTGATCAATGACAAAGGGGTGACAGGGGGGTGATCAGGGAGTCTATATGGGGTGATCAGGGGTTTATAAGGGGTTAATAAGTGACAGGGGGTGTGTGTGTAGTGGTGTTTGGTGCTACTTACAGAGCTGCCTGTGTCCTCTGGTGGTCGATCCAAGCAAAAGGGACCACCAGAGGACCAGGTAGCAGGTATATCAGACGCTGTTAACAAAACAGCGTCTAATATACCTTTCTGATGTGATTTTTTTTTAACATCTACAGCCTGGCAGCCAATGATCATCGCTGGCAGGCTGTAGTTTATCTTCCCAGCTGCGTGCCGCTGTGAACATGCGCGCGTTCACGCGAAATCTCAAGTCTCACTAGATGACGCCAATAGGCATCGCTGAGACCTGAGAGCACCGCCGCACTGACGCCTATCGGCGTTACTGTGACGGCAGGAGGTTAATTAATAAATTTTTCATGAGGCATCACTATCTGTCTTAAAAGCAGAGATTCAAATTTAGATTATTTTTTTTATAAATAAAGGTAAGACATATTGGCTCAAATTTACCATTAACATGAAGTACAATGTGTCATGAGAAAACAATCTCTGAATGGCTTGGATAAGTAAAAGCGTTCCAAAGATATTACCATATAAAGTGACACATGTCAGATTTGCAAAATTAGGCCTGGTCAGGAAGGGGGCAAAGGATGTTCATGGAACTAGGAAAAAACCTTTAAAGGGGTTATCCAATAGTACAAATACCCCACACAGTGCCCGAGCCCCTCCTATAGATGATACTTACCCAGTCCCCGCACTTTCGTCCCTTTGGATTCCTGCACCGTTGCATCTCCCCGTCGCACGTTGCAGCCAATAGCAAGCCGTGGCGGTGACCATCCTCCCTAGCGTCAGCCACGATGCTAGGGAGGCTGGTCACCGTAGCGGCCTGCTACTGGCTGCTCCTCTCTGTCGCCGGATGTTTTGATCTGCATAACAGGAAGATGCAGTGGTGGCTGTCCACGGATACGGGTCCCGGGGTCCGTGTAGGTATCATCTATAGGACGGGCCCAGACGTTGTGGGGGGTATTTGTACTATTGGATAACCCCTTTAATCTTTTCCAGTTTGGAAGAACGTTGGTTCCCTTATAAAAATCTGCCATTAATAGATCCCAAGGTGCTTTGCAACTCTCTTTCCCAAAGGGAAGAAGCTTTGAAGTGGTCCACCTGTCTTTGTAATGCCATGGGTTTGCAGCAAATCACAGCTGACTGTGTCCGTTTGTGGTATTAGTTGGAATATGATTAAGGCCTCATGCACACAAAAAAAACTGTCTATTTAAAAAAATTTGTTGATGCCTTTCTGAGAAACAGATGTTAAAAACGAACCCATTCAACCCGTCTTTAAAAAGCGGGCAAGATAGAACATGCTATTCACCAGCCGTCAAACAAACTGCCGCGTGAATGACCCCATTGACTACCACTGGTCTTAAAACTGGTCGTGTGCATGTAGACTAATTTGCTTTTTTATGATCTCTTTAAGGCCTCATGCACACGACCGTTGTTGTGTTCCATTCCACAAAATGGGGTTCCGTTGTTCCGTGATCCGTTTCCGTTTTTGTTTCTGTGTGTCTTCCTTTATTTTTGGAGGATCTCCAGACATGAAGGAAAGTAAAAAAAAAGTCTAAGTCAAGTTTGCCATGCAAATGATAGGACAAAACGGACGACAATCTTGTGTGCCTCCGCGTTTTTTCACGGACCCATTGACTTGAACGGGTCCGCAAACCGCTTTCCGTCAAAAAAAATAGGACAGGTTATATTTTTTTGACGGATTGAAACCATGGATCACGGATGCGGATGACAAACGGTGCATTAGCCGAGTTTTCAACGGACCCATTGAAAGTCAATAGGTCCGCATAAAATCACGAAAAATGGAACAACGGACACAGAATGAAACAACGGTCGTGTGCATGAGGCCTAAATGTGATAGAGAGCAGTGATGATTTTCTAGTAGGTGAGATTTACAGTTAGCATTATTGTCTTTGCTTGAATCTGACCAGATTTTTTTTTTTAATGAATTTTGCGTGTTCTCCTCATGCTTAATTGGGTTGTCTCACTTCCGCAAATGTCCTTAACCCCTGAAAAATGTATCCAGCCAGCAACGGAAGCAATATGGACAATCACAATACATTAGTAAGTGCCTTGTATTAACTTTCTCTACATGATAAATGCCACTTGCTGAAGTGACCCAACCCCTTTAAGTTACATGGCTGTGATATTGGCCGCAACATTAGAGTATATATGTGTGAAATTTATTTGGAGAGATTGATTCATTTGTTGGAATATATGAATAGATAGAAATAAATATATACAATAATTTTTTTCTTTTCAGATTAGCGGTGTGTAACTGAAAAATTTACACATGTAGTAGAAGCTCGCCCTCTAGTGGATATTAAAGGAAATGTGTCACCAAAAATGTAATCTGCCAGTTAAAACCAGATAGTAACACACATCCTTTTTTCTAATCTGTTTTTATTTTCTGATTGTAGATTTTTTTTATTTTATTTTCTGAACATGATTATGTGGGCGTCCACCTTGTCTGAGTTGTTCTTAACAGCATTTACAAAGCATTAAAATGAATTCCTTTACAGCAGCACCATGGGCCATAGACACAATGGACAGGGGACCTCATTGGTCATTGTACAAGGAAAGAATAGATAATATATGACAATCACCTATTGTGAATGGTGGATCCTGTCTTTGTGAGATGGGGAAACAGCTCTCCTTGTCTGGGTGACTGTGTAAATTAAATGATCCGGACTGACATTTTGCTGTTTTGGCCACAAGATGCCGCTGTTTCCTAAACACAGCTACAGACTGCTTATATTTCCATCTTCATGAGAGGTGGAGTTACACAGAGCCTGGAGACGAAGAGAAAGGAAGCAGCCATCTTAGAGGGAGCTGAGACAGGAACTGTGTCGGCAGAGGATCCGACGGAATTCAGGTAGGGGAAACATTCCTCAGTGACCAGAGCTGCAGCTAAGTGAAGCTGATTGTGTTCAAGACCCTGTCCTGACCAGAGGAACGAGGATTGCTTTCAGGAACGCTGATGAGAGCTAAGGAGCAAAGCGACATACACTGCAGGACCGCAGGCTTGTTGGAGAGGCATTTGTTCTGTTCAGAGTCACCAACGGAGGCAGAGCAGACCGGGTCGGTAAGATCGTGCACGCACCTCATTACAGTGTTGGTGCATAGAGACTGAGACCAGGCCTGTAGTTAGTTAGATAGGGTCTCTGTTTGTGTCAGGCCAAAATTATTGCTATTGTTCATTGCAAGGACTCCCCATTGCCAGGCTGGCGTTTTGCTCAGGAGGAATACTCAGGCATGTGCTACAAGACCAATTATGGGAGGGGGAATACTGTTGAACTTGGTAAGATTGTAAGCTTTTGTGCTGCACCGCAGGCTAGCCCGTACCACACACCCAAACAGTGGTTCTTGTTTTTTTTTAGGGTAATAACAGGTAAGGTGTGGCAGTTTAGTTGTGCCCGCCAGTAGGTAAATGACCACACTTTCCTCCTGCATCCATCGGAGGGTGCCGTGTTGTGCAGCACAAGGGTCTCAGCCTTCGGGCTGGGTGTATGTATATTTATTGTATGTTCCCAGCATTTGTGGTTGTGTTCATTACCACGTTTAAGTAAAATTCTGTCTTGGCAAAAGCTGTTGGTGGAGTTGTTTTCCTCGTTCGTAACTTTGCTGTATCCTGGGGAGCCCACCTCGGTACAAGGCTTACATCTTATGTATACACAGAGGTGATATTATTACAGGCAGGATGAGAATGAGTTAATTGCAGTAAAGTGATCTGTACAAACCAAGAAGTGGTGCCAATTATTAGACATAGTGGCCAGTGCAAAAACTGCAGGATTTTTTATTTTAGTTTACGTATAAAAATTGACATGGAGAATTAAAAATAACGTCATCATAAATTATTTAAAAATATGTTAAACATAATAAAGTGATTTAAACAGCGGGTCATTTGCTGAGGACACATTCCCTTTAATGGTTTTGCTGCAGGAAAGGAGATATAAGCGTTTTGTAAGGCTAGTTCTACACTAGCATCTCAGAGCTCTTTGGATCTACCATTGCTGGACGCTGATTAAATGCCCACCATAACCCGGCAAATATGGCGAAAATCAACTGGACAAATACAACTGTGCACAGCGGTTTTAATCCAGCCAATTCTAGCCATATTTGCTGGGTTGTGGCTGGATCCCCATTATACTTACTGGGGCTGGCGGGTTCCAAAGAGTTCCAGCAGGCTGTTCCCTCCTAGAAAACACTGATGTGAAACTGGCCTAAGCCTCTCAATAATTCCCTTCACATATAAAGTAGGCTTTTAAAATGTAATTAACATTTTTTAATCTTACATTTATTTATTATTTATTATTATTTATATTATTTATATTTATTATTTATTATTTTAGCAAAAACAGTTCTTACCTGGAGTGTACCTAGAAGTAGGCCCCATTGCATGGTCAGGAATATGACTTACCACCACCTAGCCTGAATTCCAGTAATGCACACCGTGGCGTGACTACTTTTACAGCAGTAATCTAGGCTTAGACAATACACGTGGCAGACCTTCACAAAATAAAACTCACATGGTGGTAAAAGCCATCACCTTGTTTTCCCAGAAAGGAAGTACTAACATTCATTCACTTTATGCCCCCCCCCCCCTCCTTTCCTATGTACTCTGGGATATTGCTGCTAACCTATCATAATACATAGGGAGTAAATTTGATAAAGAATACCTATCACAGTTGCACTGGATTGCTCCATAACCCCTCTAGTCGTCCTGTCCATCTCCTATATACCTCTGATGCAGAAGGATATAGAACACAGCTCTTCAAACTCTTTGGATTCAGAGTAATATATATTTTTTTTACGACAGTGACCTCAGTTGGGCACATAATGTCGTATCGTACAGTATGAAGTTGTTAGGAACATGGTAAAATACCAGCATTAGATTCACACCTCCATATTGTTCTGTAGGCCCAGGGGAGGGATGGCAGCCTTAGTCTTGGGGGGCAAATCCAGTCAAGTGGCCCATTTAGCCCCGCCCATTATTAAAGCCCCTCCTACATATAATAGGCCACTCCCAACAAACACTGTACCGCTGACATTCTATAGTTGCGGCCTATCTCTACAAATCATACAGAGAGGGGAGGCCTGTCCTGGCTGCGCTGCCTGCTTCACATTATCAAATAAACAGCAGGCTACAGCCAGGAAGCTCCTCCGCTCTCCTCCCTCCCCAGATCCTGCTCAAGGCCTGTGGTTCACCAAGGGGGCAGCAGGCCTCTACCATCTGTCACCCGCCCGTGGCCTGCTGCCCCCTTGGTCGTCCTCACCCAGCTCTGAATCCTCCTTCTGCAAATGGCAGGGGAAGGAGCCGGAGCATCTCCTCTCCTACATAGCTCCTCATACCTCTTACATCCAGTGATCTCACCTTTGTTGTAGATGTTCTCTTTCTTTATCTTCTCCATTCGGCCCAGACCGCCATGATGATTTTTCTGCCATCTCCCGTCTCTGCAGAGATTGACAAACAGACATTAGTTACCCACATTTCCATCATCTTCACATCTTCTGAACACCCTTTCCTGCCACCCCTAATACTATACTGCAGAAACAGTCCCCCTGGAAATACTACTACCACACAGATAGTGCCCCCAATACTGTGCCCGCTGTGCCCCCAATACTATACTGCAGAAACAGTCCCCCTGGAAATACTACTACCACACAGATAGTGCCCCCAATACTGTGCCCCCAATACTATACTGCAGAAACAGTACCCCTGGGAATACTACTACCACACAGATAGTGCCCCCTTAAACAATTATTGGCACACAGTGCTCTAAAAAATAACTGCGCCCAGACACTAATAGTATAAAGATAATGTCCCCCAAAAATAATTGTGCTAAGCTGATACTATGCCAGGGTGCCCCCCAAAGTAACAGTGCTCCCCAAAATCCCACCAATAGAAATAATTCTCTGCCAGAGCACACTTAGTAGTAATAATGCTCCTTTAGTGCCCTAGTAATCATGTTCCTCATAGCCCCCCAGTAGTAGTAAAGCTCCCCATAATACCCCCTAGTAGTACTAATTCTCCCTATAATATGACAGTACATGAAATACCCTCGCTTAGTGCCCGCAGTTGAGCTAATGTCTCCATAGTGTATGCCAGTATAAAATACCCCTATATACTGCCCCAGTAAATGCCCTCATAGTGCTCCTCTCCCCCTTTCCCTTAGTGTCCCCCATAATATGCCAGTAAAAAAATGCCCCTTCTTAGTGCCCCAGCAGATGCCCTTATAGTGCTCCTCTCCCCCACAATGTGCCAGTAAAAAAATGCCCCTTCTTAGTGCCACCATATGCCCCAATAGTGCTCCACTCCCCCATAGTGCCCCCAAATAATGCCCCATAGTGCTGCTCTCCCCTATAGTGCCTCCTATAATGTGCCAGTAAAAAAATGCCCCTAGTGCCACCAAATGCCATAGTGCCCCCATAATGTTCCAATACAAAAGGCTCCTTTAGAGCCCCCACTTCCCCATAGTGCCCCAAATAATGCCCCTATAGTAACACCAGATGCCCCATAGTGCTGCTCTCCCCTATAGTGCCCCCCAGAATGTGCCAATAATTAAAAAAAGCCACTTTAGAGCCCCAAGATACCCCCATAGTGCTCCTCTCCCCCATGTTGCCCCCCATAATGTGCCAGTAAGAAATGCCCCCATAGTGCTAGCTCTTCCAATAGTGCTAGCTCCTCTCATAGTGCCAGCTCCCCCCCCATAGTGCCAGCTCCCCCCCATAGTGCCAGCCCCCCCCCATAGTGCCAGATCCCCCCAATAGTGCCAGCCCCCCAATAGTGCTAGCTCCCCCATAGTGCCGCCCCCCCATAGTGCCAGCTCCCCCCCATAGTGCCAGCCCCCCCATAGTGCCAGCTCCCCTCCCCATAGTGCCAGCCCCCCTATAGTGCCAGATCCCCCCAATAGTGCCAGATCCCCCCCAATAGTGCCAGATCCCCCAAATAGTGCCAGCTCCCCCCAATAGTGCCAGCCCCCCTATAGTGCCAGATCCCCCCAATAGTGCCAGATCCCCCCCAATAGTGCCAGATCCCCCCCAATAGTGCCAGATCCCCCTAATAGTGCCAGATCCCCCCATAGTGCCAGCCCCCCTATAGTGCAAGCCCCCAATAGTGCCAGATCCCCCCAATAGTGCCAGCCCCCTTATAGTGCCAGATCCCCCCACATAGTGCCAGCCCAGCTCCCCCCACAAAGAAAAAAAAAAAAAACACTAATACTTACCTGGCTCCATCAGCAGCGATGCAGGCCTCTTCTGGCCTGTGTCCCTGCTGTATGCCGCCCGACTCAGGCGGCGCGATGATAATGACGTCACCGCGCTGCCTGAGCCGGCCTCTGATAGGCTGCAGGCATTAGTGCCTGCGGCCTATCAGAAGAACAGGGGAGGGACACGCCTCTCCCTGAGTCCCTCCCCTGCCCCACAGCACACAGCCCGCCGCAAATATATCCAGGGCCGCGCCGCCTGTGGTGATCGGCGGTGCGGTCCTGAAGAATAAAAAATATAAATAATTTTTGTTAAAGGGGCGGCCCAGCGGCTGTTTTTTTAGGCGGCCTGGGGGGCAATTGCCTGCCTGCCCCCCGGCCCAGCCCGCCCCTGTGTAGGCTCCTATCAGACGGGCGATGCTCTGGTCCACTGTCGGCTGTCCGACTAAACATGAGTGGTTACATTGGTCAGTTCACAGAAAGTCACGGCATGTTCTGTATTTCTATGTAACGCCAACAAGTCTCGTTCATTGAAATGAATGAGTCTGTGAGAACTAAAAGAACTGCACATAGGCTCCATCCATGTGTGGTCTGTCTTAAAACACGTCTGGTTTTCTATCTGGAACACGTACAAGTTTTTCAATTGGTCTTAAGGGGTTTGTCCCATCTCAGACATTGGGGGCATATTGCTAGGATATGCCCTCAATGTCTGATAGGTGTGGGTCACACTTCTGGGACCCGCACCTATAATTAGAACGAAGCCTGCAATGTCACAGAGGGCTCCCTCCATTCATTCGTATGAGAGCGACGAAAATGGCCGACTATATTGATCAGCCCCATAGAAGTGAATGGAGAGGTGGCCGCACTTGCCCGGTGGCGTTCCCAATCATTTCAACAGGATTTATGGAAATAGCCGAGTGGGACGCTCAGCTATATTTGGCACTCCAATAGGAAAGAATGGTTCATAAACATGATTCAACTTTTGTATAAGTCACCGAAGGCCAGGTTGAATATTAATGGGGGTTTGACAGACAGCATTGTACTGAATAGAGGAGCCCGTCAAGGATGCCCACTTTCCTCATTACTATTCGATATACAGTGGATATAAAAAGTCTAGACACCCCTGTTAAAATGTCAGGTTTCTGTGATGTAAAAAAAATGAGACAAAGATAAATAATTTAAGAACTTTTTCCACCTTTAATGTGACCTATAAACTGTACATCTCAATTTAAGAACAAACTGAAATCTTTTAGGTGGAGGGAAGAAAAAATATAAAAATAAAATAACATGGTTGCATAAGTGTGCACACCCTTAAACTAATACTTTGTTGAAGCACCTTTTGATTTTATTACAGCACTCTTGGGTATGAGCACTTTTGGGTAACAGCACTTTTGGGTATGAGTCTATCAGCATGGCACATTTTGACTTGGCAGGATTTGCCTACTCTTCTTTGCAAAACACTCCAAATCTGTCAGATTGCGAGGGCATCTCCTGTGCACAGCCCTCTTCGGATCACCCCACAGATTTTCTTTTGGATTCAGGTCTAGGCTCTGGCTGGGTCATTCCAAAACTGTAATCTTCTTTTGGTGAAGCCATTCCTTTGTTGATTTGGATGTATGCTTTGGGTCGTTGTCATGCTGAAAGATGAAGTTCCTCTTCATGTTCAGCTTTCTTGCAGAAGCCTGAAGGTTTTGTGCCAATATTCACTGGTATTTGGAACTGTTCATAATTCCCTCTAGCTTAACTAAGGCCCCAGTTCCAGCTGAAGAAAAACAGCCCCAAAGAATGATGCTGCCACCACCATGCTTCCCTGTGCAAAAAAAGGGGGTTAGTCAGCACCTCCCAGTGTGCAGGTGCACGCCGCCATGGCAAAGACCTAGAGGAAAAAAAGAGACAATGCAGCAGCACCCTGCAAGTCAGATAAAGTACAATAATGCCAAAATTATAGTGCTAATGCTACGCTTATTTATAAATTAAGATGCTTGGCCAATGCATTTTGTACAAAACCATCTGAGCCCGTCTGCTGTACGTCAAGGCGATCTCTGTTAGATGTGTCCTAACACTAAATACTACCTGTTATGCACCAGAAAGTTCAGGGAGTGTTGGATCCACACTCCAAACATACAGCCAGAACATAATAAGCACAGCTGGACTCATTCCAGTTCAGTTACATAAAACATCTATATGCTATCTGTATATAGTCCACCCATACACAAATGTACTATACTATATATTCATGGGAGATACAAAGCAATGGGATGCCCTGCATAGGAGGGGATTGACTTGGAGGGGAAGATCTAGCAAAACAATGGAGGCAATGGAGGAAGAGTCTGGTATTCTCAAATGTTCAGAACACACGGAGGGTCCATTTGTCAATTGCAGGTCAGTGACTGGCAGCTGAGAGGCAATAGTAGAGAAGATCGTCCCCCAGGCAAGCAGAGTGGGCATCTAGTAGGGTACTCCAGTGCACATTAGCCCAAGCCCAGCAAGAGCTGGGAAAGAAATATAAGCCCTACCCATCGGAGGAATTCAGTGATTTGCAACATCACATTTAACCGGGCGGAGGGGCAAATTGGAGGTTCTTTGAACTTATATAACATGGGTGGTAAGATCTACAATGTCGATGGTCAACACGCAAGTACCTCAGGGTAGAGTTGGTGTTTGTGGCCAATGGGGCTGTGTGAGCTGCGGTGAAAGCCTTGGATTAGTTGACAGACCTGAAGCTCAGTAGTATCTATCTCAGTAGATGTGAATGGAGCCTTGAGATGTTTATTATCTATTTTTTCTCTAACTGCTATAAAACAAACCCGTTTTCTATAGGTAAATAACATCTCATTGCAATTACTTACCTTTCAAAATTCCTGTTTGGTATAAGATCTCTGCTTGCTATCATAGACTAGCGAAGCATGTTTGCTAACATCCAGAGGTGCAAAGCCTGCACAGATCTAGATCTAGTACAGTTGAAAGGTGGACATGTTGACTGATTTACCAACGCTGATACTTTGTAATACACCCTCAAGGAACAGATTTGGGCTGCCAAAGTATTTAGCTTGCAGAGATTTACCTAGGCTGGATACAGTTATATTGACTCCTCAGGACTAGGACTAAGATTTCAGCATTCGGATGTAAAGAATGCTGTATTCCCTCACAGGAGAAGAGCTCTTCATTTAAAGAAAAAGAAAAAAAAAACTGAAATAAAGTGCTAAGTGCATAAAGTACATTCAGGTGTTGCCAATCAGCGATGGAAACGCAGTGCCGGTAAAAAATTCTGGTGATGATGGAGCTACTGCAGCTGATTGGTGGAGCTGCATGGTGTCGGACCCCACGGATCAAATATTCAAATATTTATGGCCTATCCTGTGGGGAGGCCATCAATATAAAAGGATTGGAAAATCCCTTTAATTTCTTGACCATGTAGTTGTACAGTCTGCATTTTTAAATGAATTTCCATATGTTTGCTTTCATGTAGTGTGACCCTTATTACAGTTCTACATGACCGATTTTGTGTTCATCGCCAAAAAAGCCTCAAGAAGAGGCTTCTATGGAAAAGACTTGGACGGGCCCGTAGTATCAAGATACAGTAGTTTGACAGATATTTTCATGCAGACATCAACATTGTGACGGATTAGGCCTCTGTCTGTTTGGTAAGCAAATAAAATGTAAATGCAAATTGTATCTAATTGGCTGGCTCACAGCAGTTTGCATTCACTTTTACTAGTATAAAATCAAATCATACATTTCACATTAACATAAGATCCCTATAAGACAAAATTCATTTTATATAACACAGTCCCTTTAAATGCAGAGCTCTCGCATATAAAAATAAAAAGTATAAAAGAGCAGCTTCCTTTCTTTGTTTTGGGCGTGTGGTTAGTAATATAAATGCTAGCTCTGGAAATGTCCTTACTGGATGATAAGCGTGTGACGCACTTTTTTATTGCGTTAATATATATCCATATTCCTGGACTGATTAAACCGGCCTCCAAATTATGTTATATCAGTCCATAGTTAATGTTGTGCCGATTTATAAATAGCCATGCACATATATTCTGTTAGTAAAGTATTTGGTTAGTCTGTGGCTGATTAAACCAACATAGATCGCAGGCGATAATGTGCCGGTTTGCGGACACTTCATGTACATATATTGACAACTTGCGGGGGTTCCTTATGTACAGTAGGTATATCAGGGAGATATTTTTTGTATTTATTCATTTTCATTATTTTTAACTTAATATGAATTACCTCTTTTTAAAATTTTAGGTACAATAAAATATGCATGTATATTTACCTATTTGATTGATTTGTCTATGCAACTCTGGGATATATAGTGTCTGCCACTTGCATTATTATTGATACTTTTTGAATATATACGGCAGTGGGTGGGCCGTAGGCAGAGCAGCCATATTATCACATCTGAGAGGGTTGAGCCACTATTATAGCTAATTTCCAACTATTGGAAAAGACTGGCCTTCAGCACAACCACCAGAGACTGCACCGGCCAGTGTGGAGGCTGCATCCTGAGTACCTGAGTGACTGCCTGGCCAGGGAGAGTTATACCCCCTTCCATTGGCCGATGCCAGAGGCTTGTCTAGCTTATGAAAGACTGGGTGATCGTGGCTCATGCAGAGAAGACCCGACAGGAGCAGAAAGTACTCCACATTGTAAAACACCCTCATGCTGGAGAACTGTACTAGAGAGAAAGACCTGCACTGTCATATGTTTTTCCATTGACCGCGGATTTCTAAGGGACAATGAGATGGCAGAACTCTTGGTAGGCCGTTGGTTGGTAAAATGGATGCATCTTTCCCAGCACCTCCATAGCCTGTACCCAGGGGATCAAATTGAGTACAGGCCCACAGCAGGTCCTAGGGGGGCATATTGTTGTGGGGATCACCAGATAACCAAAGCCTCTAGAAGTGCCTGAAGTATGGTTGGAGGACTAAGCAGGACCAACTAAACCCCATGGCCTGCACATGAATCCAGAGGGTGTTCTGCAGTATGGATGCCTTGTCATGCCAGCAGGGGCCACTAGTGGCTCCAAACCTAAAATCACCCCTCTGCCAGATGCTCCACCTACCACTGTGGTAGTCAGCCCTGCCATTTCTGTTATGGCAACGTTTAAGTACTGTGCCAGAGAAGAGACTTTAACATATCTTAGCCACTCTAAGATGCTTCTCTAGAATGTTCAAGCTTTATATTCAGGGAATGAACCTTATTGTAAACATAAAGCCTCCTTTGCCTTATTAGTTTTTCTTTTTTCACTTTTTGCCATTGACTATACTTATTTTGCATTTTTTCCATAGACTGCTAAGGACTTAACCCTATGCCACAAGGACTACATCCTTTGTGTGAAACATCACCCCATGTCACCCTATACCACCAACTCAAATCCCACATAAGACAAAAAGCCATTGTGGAATTATTACGTTTTTTTTACATTTGATCCAACTTACAATACAAGATATGTACCCCAAAATGGTAAAATTACAATGTATTACTCATCCTGCAAAAAAACAAACAATCTCTCATGTGACTTTTTCTATGGAAAAATAAAACGTTATGGCTCTTGTATGGCACTGATAGAAAAATAAAAAAATCACTATCTTTAAGGGGGTAACCAAGTGCTAGTCCTGGTCTTTAGCAATGACTCATCCTCCTCTTCTTTCTGCTCCTGGCTTGAAGTTTGAAAATGGTCTCCTCGAATCCTGGCCTGTCAGATTTTTACGTGAGTTGGAGGACTGTAGAAGTCAACTTGCTAGGTTGTGACTGACAGTCTGGGGGTGGACCCAGATGATGTCAGTGTGGCTTATGGCTTATAGTGGATCGACCAGGCTACATACTGTATTCATTTTCATTGGGGCTGGGGGCTGGTGGAGGATGCCTGTCTAATCTAGCTGCCTATGTGATGGCTGCAGCATTGTTGGTGATAGGGACTGCTGCCTGCTACAGTATCTAGTCTTTTGGAAATTCTAACTAAGGGGTCTTTCACAGAGCCACAAGCCCAAGTACTTACCCTGTTGTGGATGTCCAGGACTCTGATGTACAAGAGCCCCACATCCAGGGATGTTTTGTTAGTATAGGATGGCTAGCACCTCTTCTTGGCACCATCACAGCTTGGTTCTCCTCAGGCGCTAGCTGTATGTCCCCCTGTTAGTAAGGACTGTTAACCTAGGGCCTTAACCTGGTCTCTTCACAGAAGAGAGTGGGAGAGAGGCAGTCAGCCTGAACAGTGGCCTGGAGGACGGCCTGGATTTCACCAAGGGTTGTGTGTAGTACCCCAGACCTTGAGTTACTACAAACTATATGTTATGTATTATGCATTTTATTGTTTGCTTCTGGGCATAGTTATCTGCAGGGAGGGGTACTACATACCCATGCCTACATTGTGCACAGTGCACTAACGTAATCAAAGGGAATCGTATAACACATCCCCGTTCAGGTAAAATTTACCATTCAAATTTTTTTTTCACATGTAGCTCCTCATTTGTAGTATATCTCATCAAATGCCCTTGCGGCCTGGCCTACGTGGGGGAAACTACCCAAAACATACGTGACCGAATTTCCAAACATAAATCTGATATCCGGTGTAACAGAACAGAACAACCCATCCCACATCACTTCTCCCTTGCAAAACATCAAATCAGTCAACTTAGATTCCAAATATTGGAACAAATACCGGCGGGAAGAAGAGGCGGGAACCGGATTGCGCGTCTCAAAGAACGCGAATCCTTTTGGATATTCGAACTCAATACCCTTTTTCCAAATGGTATGAATAGGGACTTTGATTTTTGTACATCGTGATAATTCCTCCAGACTTGCATTACTAAATGTGAGGATATATAACTAGGATTGGACACCAAAAATCTCACAACCTCTTCCCCCCTTTTTATTTCGTTTTTTTTCTTTCGTATTTTATGTCAATGCTTTTTCTGTAATGAGATGCTTACTAACACCATATTCTCTCCTTTACCTTCCACAGACAAAATGACTCATGAAGTCCATCCCAACCAGGTAGTATATGATATAATATAACCATATAGTACTTTAAGTATAGTTTCTACATAGTCTCTATATAGTTATACTAATATACAACAAGAATATGCAATCTGTAGCATAGAACTTAGATAGACTATACTATACTCACAATATGTATTTTACTAAATCCAGAATGATTGTACTAATCAAGTAATTATGTCTATTAGCATTTGTATATATCTATCCTGGTTGGGGCGTCATTTATATCCCATTTCTAGGCCTGCTTTTACTGAATTCTCCCTCAGGCGAGATACTGTACCACCTAACAAGCCCTTGCGATTGTGCTCATATTATTTATTCAAAACAGGCCCTTGTCTGATCCCTCTATGCTTCGGCAACCTAAATGCCCCTTGCATTACCTTTGCCAGTACTACTTTGCCAGCCCAGGTCTCGGCCGGCCGAGTGCGCATGCGTGCCGGCGCCTCCGCCGCAGTGACGTCACTCGCCTGAGCGCGGTGGCATCATGCGTGCGACGGAGCCGGAGGCGTGCGCATGACGCCCGCCCACACCGGCGGCACACTTTAAATAACAGGCATTAGCGCAGCACACACCAGCGCATCCTACGCTGGCAACATGCAGCCAGGACAAAGGTAAATACTGGACCATTGATTACTTATATTACGCCGTCCTGCTGACACCCCCACTTACTCTCTCCTCCACCGGCAGCTCCAGATAAGATGTCCCCAGGGGACCATGACCATGACCCTTACCTATTGTTATACCGGCAGTTCCCCTCTCTTATTGGTGTATGCATATATATCTAGCCTTACCACAACGTGTTACTAAGCTATTGACAAATGATATAACCTCTGCAACACTTCACAGGTCTCGCCACCCCTGAGAAGCTCCGCTGCCCTGCATGACTCTGCCCATGCCTGCTAATTATTAACCTTGCTAATTATGAACTTCGCCAAATATAGACATTGCGGATTTTGGTGAAGATATGCTGCTGAAATGCACATAAATCACAAATTTGATGTGCATTCACCCGTGTGCAGGTGGCCTAAAGGGAAACCACCCAGGGAATTGATGTCCAGGGGACCGCCCAAGCATAACTGACTGCCACTGGTTGGGTACATAATGATCTAATGCTTATTTACCTCGCCAGCAACCACAGGTGCTCTCCTGAATTCAATTGTATCACTCTCTACAGGACAGTGGTAAAGCTGAATACGGGGGTGGTACATTGGAGCCCAGGGCTCCTTATCCTGCTGTTCACCCTCATGGTTCACAGGAGTGTATAAATGGTGCAGAGACATAGGCATCTCAGGCCCCAAGCTGGGAGAGGCCTCTGGCCTGCACTAGAGACGACGACTAGAATAAGATTCAGGTATTTTATTTTTATTTACTTTCCTTGACCACTTGGGGAGCATACTACCACGGGAAGTCCAGGCAGCATGCCGAATGTAGGCTTGCGTCAACGCTGTGGCCCGCATCTCACCTCCTACTTCATATCTTATTTAGAGACAATTGGAGGACAGGACATGGCAGCTATTGATAGGCAGCCTCAGGGAGGTACTTTCTACTGTGGTATAGGGGTTCTGCTGGAATGGTATAGTATTTCTGACCTACCTTCTTATGTTGCCCTGTTTTCGGTCAATTTGCATCAATCCACTTTTAGCTTTTTTTTTTCCAGGGCCACATTAAATTCCCAATCCACCCCTGCAGACCAATACAAATGTGGAGGTGTCAATAGGACCTGGCTTTGTTTCTATGGTGCTGTGCCACACAAAACATTGACCAAGTGGGCCGTGAAAGATGTGTAGTTGCAGCAAGTGACCATGGTGCCATGTACCTTGCTGCACAATGACAATGCCAACGAGTATCCTACGTTCTCTGCCACATAAGAGTTGAGTATAAGGAAGGAATGGCTTGTTTGGAGAAATAATGGCTGCTAGGTATCTTCTATCTGAGTGCATGCCATCAGTTCCCTAAAGACAGTGGAATCTACTAAGTGGTACGGCAGCAACTTTACAGCCAGCAGCTTGGCCAGGTGGAAGTTTAGTATACAAACATGCAGATTAGGCGAGCACTCATACATTCAGCATTAATTGATATATATAAAAGACAATTTATTCAAATAAAAGGCACATAAAATATTAAAATCTATCTAGAGAAGTCAGACAGATAGTCGGCCGCGATATCTTCCTGTTACCTTGGTTGCCGTTTCCTTGATGTTAGGAGCGGAGGTAGTGGAATATTAGTTTCTATTTCTTCTAGAGTTTTTTCTGCATGGCCATGCAAATCTCTTGGAGGGCTTTGTAGCGGGTGCGCCCACCTTCCGACCAGATGTGTTTCGGGATACTGCACTATCCCTTCCTCAGTGCAGTATCCCAAAACGCGTCTGATCGGAAGGTGGGCTCACCCGCTACAAAGCCCCCAAAGAGATTTGCACGGCCATGCAGAAAAAACTCTAGAAGAAATAGAAACTAATATTCCACTACCTCCGCTCCTAAAATCAAGTAAACGGCAACCAAGGTAACAGGAAGATATTGCGACTGAAAATCCTGCACATTCTCGCGAGATCCTAGTTGCATTGGCTTGAGGAGTGCGACGCGAGACGCTGACAACTCTCTGCTCCGTTCGCCCCTCACCAAGCCACCGGGGACGATCCGGACAAAATGAAAGGAGGGAGGTAAGAGATCGATTCTAGTGACATTGGAGTGTCTATATGCAAATATATAAGCTGGACTATACTGAGACACTGAACTAGCATAAAGGTTCCTATGATCGCTATACATGTGTGCAATGCGATATATCTCATTAGGAATCACGCAGGTGCAACAGTGATTATTTAGATGCTTTTATAAAAACCCTCAAGGACATTTTCACAGATCCTCATGAGCTTATTTTATATGGACTTAAGTAATATCATGACCATATGAATTTATGTTGGGACTAAAAGCTACTTTCAATGGTTTCATAGTTCGAACCTGTTAGGACATCAATTGTCTGAAAACGGATATACAACTGCTATTTGGAACTATTCAGGGCAACTGTCCTATACACTGTCTGTCTGACTTCTCTAGATAGTTTTTAATATTTTATGTGCCTTTAATTTGAATAAATTGTCTTTTATATATATCAATTAATGCTGAATGTATGAGTGCTCGCCCATTATAGCTCCATACTTTTTTTACTACTTATCTTTCAGAGGGTGAGGTGTTCCCTCTTCTGGGCTAGAAGCACCACGCCAGAGTTAACCAGAAGTGAGCCACCACTGTTAATACAATATGCTTATTTATAAACATGCAGATTGCTGGGCATGTATTTGTCTCCTGGCCACACATTTCATTATGGATGACTAATGATGGAGTGATGGATGAGGCAGGGTAGTCTAAGTGGGAGACGCAGTACATGATGATAACGATGTCAAGAACACTGTACTGCATGTAGATGTGGCCTGGCTACCACAAAGCAGACCCGGATAAGGAAGCTAATCTTGTTTCCGATTTCTGCCCAGTTCTATTTTCCGCACTGGATTTGGTGATGCCTCCTCAAGTTCTGCAATAGATCTGTGGTGCCTATGTTTGTGTTTGAATAGCCATGGATTTTTTTTATCCTGCAAATTCTGTACATGGAGGTGGTTTTGTCTGCAAGCAAGATTTGGTCCTGGCATTGGTTTTTGGATGTTTTGGCCACACGTTGCCTCTGCTCTTTATTATTGCTGTGGTCACCACTCTCCTCCTCATCACTGCGATCCAGTTCCCAGGTCCTGTCCAACACGCAATCATAGTCCTAACTCTCCCCACCACTTTTGTCAGTCTGTAATATGTTATCACGGGCTCCTTGGCCCCCCCCCCCATGATTTCTTTCTCTGCCACTGTCACCATGGCTACCAGTGCCCTTACTGCCACCACCATGACTGCAAGTGCCACTAGTACTACCACCACCAACAACACAGCTATGCATTTCACATAAGTTCTCATTTAAGAACTTTATTGCACAAAGATAAGATATCTCTCTGAAACCAAGTCCAAGCATAAATAGCCTGTGGTGATAACAGGATATAGCTATGTTCACATCAGGATGATTACCTCTGTTTGAGGCACTGGCTCCCGATGTATACCTCCAATGTTGATCTTGTGATATATTCCATACAGCCACCGTGTGGGTTACATTGCTCTTCGGTTTCCTTTGTTAAAAAGTATCCTGTGTGGCATGCATTTTTTACTGTAATCCACTAAATTTAATATTTTCCCATTTCCATGTTTTTTTTGCAGTTTACTGGTCAAAACTCAAAAGCACAATGTTTTAGGCCCTATGGAAATACTTAGTATGTATGTCGAGTGCTTATATCGGATACACTTAGCATGTACTTTGTGATCTGAGGAGTATTTTAGTTTTTCAGGAAAGCACAAAAGGGGAGATTTATCATCTCCCTTTTGCCAGAAACGCGTTTTAAAAAATTAGTAAGCTGTGTGTCTGCGACTTTTTAAGTGCGACTTTTTGAAAAAAAGTCACAAGTTTCTCTTCTTACGCCAGGGGCATGGCCAACATCGGAGACAAATTTATCTTAATTTACGCCAGGTTTCTGGTGCCAATTAATCCAGAAATCTATGGCAGCTCTGAGTTGTCGTAGATTTCTGTTTAAGCACACAGACTGCCAGAGATTGCACCTAATTTATGTCGAGGTCTACACCTCATCATAAATCTGTTGCATCCTCTGGCAGTTTAAGGAATATCAAGGCTAGGCGCAGAAAGCGCCTGTCTTTATAAATCTCCCCACAGTTTTCACACAATGTTAGGGAAGTAAAAACTCATACAAAATCAGTAAAATAAGGTCGTCATTTTAAAACATCTTAATAAGAATTTGGAACTACATCAGTCCCCCAGTTTACAATAGTAAACTAGAAACAATAACCAGAAATCTGTAGGAGAGATTTATTACTCAAAATACCTCATAATTATGGTAGAATCTAAGCCCAAAAAAAAAAAAATATGATTTACATGCAGGGGTTGCCAATCTGAATTCTTCTTGTTTCTGGACAAATTATCCCTAAATCACAGACAGCCAACATTTCTTATGGACATATTGGAAAATTATAATGAATGATAAAAATTATAAGTAATACATGTCTATATCTTAATATACTGATAAGACCTCATTACCAGAATTTACTGTGAGCTGTAAAATGATGATAATTACCTCCAAAATAATCTCGTCAAGTACCGCCAGTCTCAAAATAATCACAGACACTTTTTTTCACAGACATGGGAAAAAAGTTTACTATTTTTACAGACTGTTCAGAAAATTCTGGATTGCTGGTAACCTTGTTGATTAAAACCCTATCATTGTTTAAAAAAAAGAAACACTATTCCTATCTTTGTATCACCATGAGGTGAAGGCCATGTGCTAAGACATGACAGCTGGAGTCCCCCCCACGCACATTACACAAGTCTGGAATGGTGGTCCGAAAAAAGCTGAAGAAGCCTCGACTTCAATATTGTCATAAGAAGCGTCGGCTCGAGTTTGCAAAAAAGTATGAACAGTGGACAGTAGAAGATTGGAAACTGGTAATTTGGAGCAATGAGACGAAAGTCAATAGACTGGGCTCTGATGAGTGCAAATGGGTCTGGAAGAAACAAGGGAAAAGGGGGCTAACAGATCACGTAATTGAAGGAACTGTCAAGTTAGGTAGAGGAAGCCTGATAATTTGGGGTTGTTTCACAGCCAAAAGGTGTTGGGTACTTGACCAGGATCAATGGTGGTCTCAATACTGAGCTATATGTGAATATTCTACAAGACAAGTTACTTCATACACTTGAGTACCATGGGTATGAAAAGGATGAGGAGTGTTCCAGCCAGACAACGACCCGAGGCATACGTCGAGATTGATGAAGAAGTGGTTCCCTGACAATGAAGTAGAGGTGCTGTATTGGCCCCCATAGTCCCCAGACCTCAACCCAATCGAACACTTCTGGGTAGAGTTGAAGAAAAGGCTGTATTCGTACCCAAGTGAGTCGATCAGTAAGCAACCACATTGAGAACGTGAAGAAGAGACCTGGGAACAGATTTTGGTTGAGACATGCTTGAATATGATCGGGAGTATGCCCAGAAGGATTCAGGCAGTGTTAAGAGCCAAAGATGGATTTACAAAATACTAACAAAATAATAAAAATTTAGAATTTTAGGAGCAAAACAGTAATAATGCAGTTACATAACAAGAATCTGCATAACTAATCAAGTCCAATTTATGTATTAAATAACCAAGATTATTGTCTTTAAAATGATGGTAGTCTCACATTGGAAGCTGTAGGGGATGGTGAGATATGGAGCCTGAATGTCAAAAGTTCAAAACATTGTTACCTTTTTGCCCGTCAGTGTAAAGCTGTCATCAGTTTTTGCTTCACCAGGAGACTGTAGTACACTTGTGAAATTTATTTTTTGCAACATTTTTGTCACAATTGAAAATTCTGGGTAAAGTAGATATTTCTGTTCACAAAACATCTGTCAGTCATAGTTTATAAGGCCGAAAAAAGACATCTGTCCATTCAGTTCGGCCTGTTATCCTGCAAGTTGATCCAGAGGAAAAAAAAAACAAAAAACTGTGAGGTAGAAGTCAATTTTCCTCACTTAAGGGGAAAAAAATCCTTCCTGACTTCAATCAGGCAATCAGAATAACTCCCTGGATCAACGACCCCTCTCTAGTAGCTATAGCCTGTAATATTATTACACTCCAGAAATACATCCAGGCCCCTCTTGAATTCCTTTATTGTACTCACCATCACCACCTCCTCAGGCAGAGAGCTCCATAGTCTCACTGCTCTTACCGTAAAGAATCCTCTTCTATGTTTGTGTACAAACCTTCTTTCCTCCAGACGCTGAGGATGTCCCCTCATCACAGTGTCAGTCCTGTGTATAAATAGATGATGGGAGAGTTATATTTAGACATAGTTATTAGATATCCCGTCAGTCCTCTTTTTTCTGAAGTGAATAACCCTAATTTAGATTATATTTCTGGGTACTGCAGTCCACCCATTCCAGTTATTACTTTAGTTGCCTTCCTCTGAACCCTTTCCAGCTCTGGTATGATTGCCTGTTCTCAGGGAGACCAAAACTGTACATAATACTCCATGTGTGGTCTGACTAGTGATTTGTAAAGTGGCAGGGCTATGTTCTCATCATGGGCATCTATGCCCCTTTTGATGCAACCTATTATCTTATTGGCCTTGGCAGCAGCTGCCTGACACTGGTTTCTACAACTTAGGGCGGGTTCACACTAGCTCTAGGGATTCCGTTATGGCTTTCTTATAACGGAAAATAACGGAATCCATAAAACGGAAGGATGGATCCGTTCTTCTGCCCACAGACTTGTATTATGATGGAATGCTAAACGGAAGCCTTTAAAAGGGATTCCGTTTGCTTTCTGTCCTAATAGACGTCTATGGGAATCAAAACGGATCTGTCTGGGTCCTGTTATGCAAGATGGAAAAAAAGTTTTGTCGACAGGATTTTATTTTCCATCTTGCATAACGGGACCCAGATAGATCCATTATGCTTTCCCATAGACTTCTATTAGGATGGAAAGCAAACAGAATGCCTTTTAAACGCTTCAGTTTTGCATTCTGTCTGGGCATTCCATTATTTTCTGTTATAACCATGTTATAACGGAAAGCCATAACGGAATCCCTAACGCTAGCGTGAACCCACCCTTAGTTTTCTGTTCACAAAAATTCCTAGGTCCTTTTCCATGTCAGTGTTACCCAGTGTTTTACCATTTAGTATGTATGGGAGACTTGCATTATTCCTTCCCATGTGCATAACCTGACATTTGTCAGTGTTAAATCTCATCTGCCACTTATCTGCCCAAGCCTCCAATCTATCCAGATCTCTCTGTAGCAGTATACTGTTCTCTCCCATGTTAATTACTTTACACAGTTTAGTGTCATCTGCAAAAATGTATATTTTACTGTTCAAGCCTTCTACAAGATCATTAATAAATATATTGAAGAGAATAGGGCCCGATACTGACCCCTGAGGTACTCCACTAGTTCCAGTGACCCAATCTTAGTGTGTACCATTAATAACCACCCTCTGTTTTCTATCACTGAGCCAGTTACCAACATACAGACATTTTCTCCCAGTCCAAGCATTTTCATTTGATATACAGTACTAACCTTTCATACGGTACAGTGTCAAATGCTTTGGAGAAGTCTAGATATATGACATCCGTTGATTTGCCGCTGTCAAGTCTAGAACTTACCTCCTCATAGAAACTGATTAAATTAGTTTGACATGACCGATCCCTCATGAAGCAATGCTGATATCACGTAATTTGCTTATTTTCATTGAGGTACTCCAAGGTAGCATCTCTTAGAGAACCTTCAAACAGTACCCATGACAGATATTAAACTTACCAGCCTATAGTTTCCGGCCCTATTTTTTTACCCTTTTTGAATATTGGCACCACATTTGCTATGCGCCAATCCTGTTGAACACTCCCTGTCAGTATATAGTCCTTAAATATCAGAAATAAGGGTCTGGCTGTGACATTATTTAATTCTCTTAGGATACGAGGGTGCATGCCATCTGGTCCTGGTGATTTGTCTATTTTAAACATTTTAAAACACTGCTGTACTTCTTCCTGGGTCAGATAGCGTACTTGTAATGGGGAATTTATTCATACATTCTGCATTTCATCTGACAGTTTTTTTTTCATCTCAGTGAATACAGTGGAGAATAAAATATTTAATAGCTTTGCTTTCTCCTCATTTCGCTCTGCAACTCCCCCCTCATCACTCTGTAGAGGGCCGACACCTTCAGATTTATACTTTTTACCATTTATATAATTGAAGGACATTTTAGGGTTAGTTTTTCTCTCTTTGACAATGAATCTCTCGGTCTCTAGTTTGGCTGCTTTTATTTATTTTTTACATATTCAATTTTTTTCCTTATAGTTTTTCAGTGCTTCTTTGCTACCCTCTTGTTTTAGTGATTCAAATGCTTTTTTTTTTGTCATTTATTGCTATCTTTACAGTTCTATTTATCCACGTTTTTTTTTCTTGTTCCTTAACCTTTTATTCCCATAAGGTATGTACCTCTCACAATTTGATTTTAGGATGCTTTTAAAAATATCCCATTTTGTGGCTGTATTTTGATTTTTGAGGAAATTGTCCCAGTTAGTTAGGCCTATGGCCTCTCTTAGATGGCAAATTTTGGCTTTTTGAAGTTTGATATTTTTGCTCCTCCCTGAGATGACAATTGGAAGGTTATTACTTTTTGGTCACTATTTCCCAGGTGTCCCCTAACCTGCACATCTGTTGTTCTGTCAGGTCTATTGGTTAATACTAAGTCCAGTATGGTTGTCCCTCTAGTCGGGTCCTGAACCAGTTGGGAAAGGTAATTGTCTTTGGTTATTGCCAAGAACCTGTTCCCTTTATGAGATATACAGGTTTCAGTTTCCCAGTCTATATCTGGGTAGTTGAAGTCCCCCATAATAACCACCTCATTATGATCTGCCGCCTCGTCTATCTCGTTTAGTAGCAGATTTTCTGTGGACTCTTTTTTTATTATTGTTTTTGCCTCCATGTATTTCTACCCACAGTGACTCCACATGTTCATGTACCTCACTTATATCTTCTCGAACTGTGGACTTTACATAAAGGCAGACCCCTCCCCCTCTCCGGTTTTGGTGATCCTTTCTAAACAGACTGTAACCCTGTACATTAACTGCCCAGTCATAGCTATCATCCAGCCATATCCCACTTCCCACTATATCATAGTTTTCCTCACACATCACTAATTCCAATTCACCAGTTTTATTAGTCAGGCTTCTGGCATTAGTATACATACAATTAAGAGGTTTATGTTTTACCCTACACCTTCCCTGTATGGATGAATAGAAGATGGATAGATGGGTGAAAGAATCATGCCTTTTTTAATAAGGTTACTTTCACACCAGTGATTCTATTTTCTGTTATTGAGATTAGTCATAGGGTCTCAATACTGGAAAAAAACGCTTCTGCTTTGTCCCCATTCATTGTCAATGGGGACAAAACGTAACTGAACCTTTTAGAGTATTCCGTTCTGTTTGGTTATATACCAGAGAGCAAACCGCAGCATGCTACAATTTTCCTTCTGTCATGGGATGTGGAGCAAGATGGATCCATCATGACCCACAATGCAAGTCAATGGGGACAGATCTGTTTAACTCTGACACAGTAGAAAACAAATCTGTCCCCCATTGACTTTCAATGGAGATCATGACTGATCTGTCTTGGCTATGTTAAACATAATACAACCGGATCCGTTCATAACGGATGCAAATTGTATTATCAGTAACGGAAGCGTTTTTGCTGAACCCTGCCGGATCTAGCAAAAACACTAGTGCGAAAGTAGTCTTAATTGTGTTTCATTCCTTGATATAATTTTGCCAGGTCATCTACTTCTAGTAAGATTTACCACAGTTTCATGCCTTCTCCATTAGAAGTGGGCTCCGACTGAGGTTCAATGCAGCCACAGAGTATAGAACTAGCTTTAGGACCCCGTAACTTGCCACTAATTATCAGTGACTGATATTAAGGGCTGTGGTTATACAGTATGAAAGTGCAATGTCTGATTAAACACCTCAGTCCTATACTGCAACATACATATCTAGAGGTGTATCATCCATGAAGCCAGGTGAGAACTTTCCTCAGGTGCTGTCATTTTGGAATTTCCTATCACTAATTTAGTGGTGGGTCAAATTTTATCTTTTTAACTAAGGAAGGGGTGATGAGGACGAGTCATCAGTGAGCATTCAAAGGAGTGTAAAACGGAAAATCAAAGTGTATATCTTCACAACCAGCTCCGATGTAGCGCTGTGTCTCCAGGACTACATACTAGCAGACTCTGAAGTCTGGTTCTACAGTCATACTAAAAGCCACTCCTGCTTTTCCTAACCTACCTTATCAATGGAAAAAAGAAGTAGGTACAGTATCAAAAAGTAGGGGAAGGCTGAGAGGGAATATGATCAGATAACACAGGCTTTGTTTCTAGTCTGTGTGAATGGAGACACATGGGTCTGCGTAGAAGCTGTAAAAAACCCAAAAGATGAATGTTTAATTACTATATTTAACTATATACTGAATATATCATAGGACTTTTATAAACTTTAACTATATTGGCGCAATTAAACAGTCGCAAAGTTAGGCAGTCTTTAAAATGTAACTATTTCACTGTTCCAATGTGTAGGGATAATAATGTTGATTATTATTATATTTTTTTTAGGGAAAAATTTAAACTTACAGGCCCCATTCACACGACTGTATCCGTTTTGCAGTCTGTCGACTGTAAATCCACAAAATATGGATACTGGCCGTGTGCGTCCCGCATACTGAAACACCGCACATTCCATCCTATGTTAGAAATGTCTGTTCTTGGTTCTCAGCCTACCTCTGTACTCATTGCCCCAGCCCCTGCCTCCCTACTTATTAGTGATGATCGGGCACCATAGTGCTCGGGTGCTCTGGCCGAACACATCGGGATGCTCGGGTATACAGGAAGTCAATGGGGGGACCCGAGCATTAAACCAGAGGGGAGGGTGCCTGGTTTATATGAAAAGTTCAGAAATTGATGGAAACACCACCGATACGGTTCGGGAACAGCATGGGGAGGATGTCTGCATGCATCTTGGACTCCCATGTCGCTGCTTGGAGCAATGTTGTCAGAGTAGTACGCCACTTTACACACTGACAATAATACGCACAAAACCAAATATAAAATCTATTGTACAGTCATGGCCAAAAGTTTTGAGAATTACATAAATATTGGAAATTAGAAAAGTTGCTGCTTAAGTTTTTATAATAGCAATTTGCATATACTCCAGAATGTTATGAAGAGTGATCAGATGAATTGCATAGTCCTTCTTTGCCATGAAAATTACCTTAATCCCCAAAAAAACTTTCCACTGCATTTCATTGCTGTCATTAAAGGACCTGCTGGGATCATTTCAGTAATCGTCTTGTTAACTCAGGTGAGAATGTTGACGAGCACAAGGCTGGAGATCAATATGTCAGGCTGATTGGGTTAAAATGGCAGACTTGACCTGTTAAAAGGAGGGTGATGCTTGAATTGATTGTTCTTCCATTGTTAACCATGGTGACCTGCAAATACACGCGTGCAGCCATCATTGCGTTGCATAAAAATGGCTTCACAGGCAAGGATATTGTGGCTACTAAGATTGCACCTCAATCAACAATTTATAAGATCATCAAGAACTTCAAGGAAAGAGATTCAATTCTTGTTAAGAAGGCTTCAGGGCGTCCAAGAAAGTCCAGCAAGCGCCAGGATTGTCTCCTAAAGAGGATTCAGCTGTGGGATTGGAGTGCCACCAGTGCAGAGCTTGCTCAGGAATGGCAGCAGGCAGGTGTGAGCGCATCTGCACGCATAGTGAGGCGAAGACTTTTGGAGGATGGCCTGGTGTCAAGAATGGACTGTTGAGGACTGTAATGCCACCGACGGGACGGCGTATTGTTTGTCTGCCGCGGTCCTCTGCGTTCCACCGTGGAACGCGGAAGACGCACGAACTCCGGGTTGTGACGCGGCGGCTGCGTTCCACGGTGGAACGCGGAAGTCGTCCGGACCAATCAGCAATCCCTACTCACTTCCTGGTTCCATTTAAGGGCACTGATGAGGCAGCATGGCGTGCTGTGATTGTTGTCGGAACGCCTGCTGCATCACCACCTGTGTATGGGACCATCACAAACCGGACCCTTCTCATTCCCCTGCTGCCATCTGGAAGACGGATCCGCTCAGTAACCGGACCCTTCTCATTTCCCTGCTACCATCTGGAAGACGGATCCGCTCTGTCCTGATACTGGAGTCACCTGGGAGTCTCAGCCATCGCATAGCTACTGCCAATCGCAAGTACCCTATCCGTGAGAGAGCACCTCTCCTTTACCTGCATGCAGGCTGAGATAACTGTGTATGACTCTTACTGAGTACCCCCTGTTAACCCTGCGGCAGCTACCGCATTCTAGTATTCTAATACCTACCCGCAGTCTATGAAGCAATAGTATTGTGCCGACCTGAGTTGTTTCTCCTGTGATCACGTGATGGTAGAATCTCAAACTCACCGTTGAGGTTGTGAGTGACGCCTGAGATTCATATCTGATTGATCCTATTTACTCCGCAGTTGAGATCCACTATTGAAAAAATTGCAGACGTGACAGTATCACAGCACCCCTAAAGATGGATCCAGCGGAACTCGCTAGACATATGGTTTCTTTATCCCAGAGAGTCGAGACCCTATCTGCCTCTGTGCAGGACCTGCAGGTAGAGAACCAAAGATTGCGTACTTTGGTTAACCAAAACACAGGAGCTGCACCTCCCAGAGAGGGACCTGAACCCAAGGTCTGTGCCCCCGAACCCTTTTCCGGGGATAGGAAAATATTTCGTCAATTCATAAGTTCGTGTAGACTCATGTTTGACTCTACGCCCACGCACTTATTACAATGACCGTATAAAGGTACTCACACTCATTTCCTACCTTAAAGGGGAACCCCGAGCCTGGGCCGAGACCTACTTTGATGAAGAGGATGAGGTCCTAGATTCCTTCCCCAGATTCATGGAGGCCATGGCACTCCTCTATGATGACTCCTAGTAAACAATTGACCGCTGAGACTGCCATCAGAGCACTTAAACAAGGCCGCCGACCAGTCGAAGATTATATTGCCGAATTTAAACGGTGGGCCAGGGAGACGGAGTGGAATAATCTCAGTCTTCGTAACCAATTCCGCCTCGGCCTTTCGGAGGCCTTGAAAGATGAAATTGCCCGTGATGAATTACCTTCCACCTTAGATGACCTAATCCAACGCTCTGTTACGATTGACCGCCGCCTCCGTGAACGGAGAGCAGAAAGGGTCTTCACCCCCACACCAGCCTCAAGAGGAGCCAGACCTCCCCCTAAGGAGGAGCCAATGGAGCTAGGAACCATGCGGGGACCCTCACGCCGACTGAAAAGGCCAGGAGACGCACGTTGAACCTATGTCTCTACTGTGCCTCCCCTGACCACGTAGTGGACGACTGCCCGGCGGTTAAAAAGAAGACAGGAGGTAGGGAAATGCATATCTGCAAATTGACACATAGTCTCTGCCACTGCAATTCTTACATATACATTTCTCTCAGCTTACAGTGGGATACCGAGAGGATCATCGCTAAGGCCATGATAGACACCGGAGCCTGTGGCAACTTTATAGATTCACAGCTGGTTAAGTCCAATAAAATACCCCACACATTGAAGCAAAAACCGGTCTCAATTACTTTTTTAGATGGGTCCACATCCCCTTCAGGACCAATCTCTCACCACACCCAACCACTGCTCGTGGCCTGTGGAGAGGGTCACATCGAACACCTTATGTTTGATGTCATTTCCTCTCCCATGTTCCCTGTAGTGCTGGGGCTTCCCTGGATCAGACTTCACCAACCTTCTCTCCTCTGGCCTAAAGGGGAGGTACAGTTGGATTCCCACTACTGTACCACCACTTGTTATCCGAACACTGCACTCATGCAGATCGCTCCCACGGGGCTACCTCCCCATCTCGTTGAATTCGAAGACGTTTTCAGCCAATGTGGAGCAGCCACACTCCCCCCACATAGACCCTATGACTGCCCTATTGACCTTATTCCAGGCAGTCCTGTTCCTACGGGGCGCATCTATCCGCTTTCCCAACCAGAATTAGTCCACCTGAAGGCTTACTTAGACGAGAACTTAAAAAAGGGATTCATAAGGCCCTCAACCTCGCCTGCTAGCACAGGGATGTTCTTTGTGAAAAACAAGGATGGCGGATTAAGGCCAATAATTGACTATAGAGGACTCAACAAAATTACCGTAAAAAAACGCTACCCTCTTCCACTTATCCCCGAACTGATCGAGAGGTTACAATCATCCCGTATTTTCACCAAACTTGACCTCAGAAGCGCATATAACTTGATCAGGATCCGGGAAGGGGATGAGTGGAAGACGGCATTCAGAACCAGATACGGACTGTTCGAGTACATGGTAATGCCTTTCGGGTTGTGCAATGCCCCGGCGACGTTCCAGCATTTCGTTAACGATATTTTTCGAGATCTGCTGGACGTCTGCGTGGTGATCTATTTGGATGACATTTTGGTGTACTCGGACAGTCCTACCGACCACAGGAGGCACCTAAGATGGGTGTTGTCCCGTCTTCGGGTCCACTCCCTTTACACGAAATTAGAGAAATGCATCTTCGAACAGCCTTCCATTTCCTTCCTGGGATATAACATCTCCCCCCAGGGGATTCAAATGGATCAGTCCAAAGTGGAATGCATCCAGGGCTGGCCTGTGCCTCACACACGCAAAGCACTCCAACGATTTTTAGGCTTCTCCAACTATTACCGGAAATTCATAAAAAATTTCTCAGAGATAGTAATACCCTTGACAAGACTAACCAGTACTACAATACCCTATACATGGTCCTCCGAGGCCCAAAAGGCTTTCGAAATACTCAAACAGAGATATACCTCAGCTCCCATACTCCAATTGCCCAACCCCGAATTCCATTTTGTTCTAGAGGTTGATGCTTCCCACCTCGCCATAGGGGCAGTTCTATCACAACAACCATCCTCTTCTGAACCCTTGCACCCAGTTGCATACTACTCCCGAACTCTTAATACTGCTGAAAAAAATTACCCCATTGGGGCAAAAGAGCTGTTAGCTATTAAGGATGCTCTGGGCAACTGGAGACATCTTTTGGAAGGAGCCAAACATCCCATCATGATCTTCACTGACCACCGTAATTTACAGTTCCTCAAAACTTGTAAAACCATGTCGGCAAGGCAAGTACGGTGGAGCCTTTTTTTTGATCGTTTTGACTTTCATATATCTTATAGACCAGGTTCCAAAAATACAAAGGCTGACTCCCTCTCCAGGTTATACAAGGAGAGTACTGACGCAGAGCCTCCTGCCTTGCTGCTCCCGGCAAACCGGTTCGTGGGACTCGCCACGGGATTCAAGGAGCTCTTAAAACATGCTCCCTCTGAAGGGGATCCTCCTGTTCCTCCTGGGTTGACACCAACCGATGGATTCCTTTTCAAAAACGACAAACTTTACATCCCTCCTAGAATGCAACCTTCTGTCATTCGACTCATGCATGACACACCCCTAGCGGGCCACCCAGGCATCACCAAAACGTTGGAGCTTGTACGCAGAAAATTCTGGTGGCCAGACATGACCAAATCAATCCACGAATATGTCTCCACCTGTGATGTCTGTGCCTCTACCAAAACCGATAGAAAGCCTCCCTATGGGTTACTGATGTCACTAGAAACACCCACCAGACCTTGGGAGATTGTCTCTGTCGATTTTATAGTCGACCTCCCTCGCTCAGAGGGTTGCAACACCATCATGGTTACTGTCGACCTACTAACCAAAATGGCTCACTTCTCCCCACTTAAAAGATTACCATCATCAAAAGAAACCGCCCAAACTTTCCTCAGCCAAGTCCTTCGATTGCACGGTTTACCCTCCGGGATTATTTCCGACAGGGGCAGTCAATTTGTATCAAAATTTTGGAAGGCACTTTGCACAACCCTCCAAATTGACCACAGGATGTCGACCGCATATCATCCGCAAACTAACGGCCAAACAGAGCGAGTAAATCAGTGTTTAGAACAATACATTCGATGCTATTGCAGCCATCTCCAAGATGACTGGTTTGATCTACTGCCTCTAGCCGAGTTTGCATACAATAATTCAATGAACTCCTCCACTCAATACTCTCCTTTCTATGCAAACTAAGGTTTCCACCCCACCAACCTCCCCCTGATTACTTACCCGGTAACGTTCCTGCAGTTCAGGACTACCTCGAATGTCTAAGAGAGACTTCCCTTGCAATACAAGGCAACCTAAAGACCGCGAAAGAGCGACAAAAAAGACATTATGACACTCGACACTCTAGTCCCCCTACATACTGTGTGGGAGACATGGTGTGGTTGTCTATGAGAAATCTCTGCCTTAACGTGCCCGCTAGGAAACTCGGTCGCCAGTACATGGGCCCATTTCCCATCGAGAAAGTCCTGAATCAAAATGCGGTACGCCTAACTCTTCCTCCCGACTGGAGAATCCATCCCTCCTTCCATGTGTCCTTGCTTAAACCATACAAACCTAACCGACTCCCCCTTAGGGCCTCCCCCCCTGGCCCCCCAATTGAGGTCCAGGGTGAGATTGAGTACGAAGTCGACAAAATACTCGACTCCCGAAAAAGGGGATCATCTATACAGTATCTCATACGATGGAAGGGTTATGCTCCTGCGGATGACTCTTGGGAAGACTCACGGGATGTACATGCTCCTAGGTTGACCCGTTTGTTCCATCGTAGGTATCCTGATCGGCCTACTCCCAGGGGGAACTCCGGAGGTGTTCCTTTGAGGGGGGGATACTGTAATGCCACCGACGGGACGGCCTCTTGCTTGGAACCGTGGAACGCGGAAGACGCACGTACTCCGGGTTGTGACGCGGCGGCTGCGTTCCACGGTGGAACGCGGAAGTCGTCCGGACCAATCAGCAACCCCTACTCACTTCCTGGTTCCATTTAAGGGCACTGATGAGGCAGCGTGGGTGCTGTGATTGTTGTCGGAACGCCTGCTGCCTCACAACCCTTGTATGGGACCATCACAAACCGGACCCTGCTCATTCCCCTGCTGCCATCTGGAAGACGGATCCGCTCAGTAACCGGACCCTTCTCATTCCCCTGCTGCCATCTGGAAGACGGATCCGCTCAGTAACCGGACCCCTCTCATTTCCCTGGTACCATCTGGAAGACGGATCCGCTCAGTCCTGATACCGGAGTCACCGCATAGTTGCTACCAATCGCAAGTACCCTATCTGTGAGAGAGCACCTCTCCTTACCTGCATGCCGGCTGAAATAACTGTGTATGACTCTTACTGAGTACCCCCTGTTAACCCTGCGGCAGCTACCGCATTCTAGTATTCTAATACCTACCCGCAGTCTATGAAGCAATAGTATTGTGCCGACCTGAGTTGTTTCTCCTGTGATCACGTGATGGTAGAATCTCAAACTCACCGTTGAGGTTGTGAGTGACGCCTGAGATTCATATCTGATTGATCCTATTTACTCCGCAGTTGAGATCCACTATTGAAAAAATTGTAGACGTGACAAGGACTGGGGCAAAGTCATATTCTCCAATGAAGCCTCTTTCCGATTGTTTGGGGAATCAGGAAAAAGGCTTGTCCGGAGAAGAAAAGGTGAGTGCTACCATCAGTCCTGTGTAATGCCAACAGTAAAGCATCCTGAGACCATTGATGTGTGTGGTTGCTTCTCATCCAAGGGAGTGGACTCACTCACAATTTTGCCCCAAAACACAGCAATGAATAAAGAATGGTACCAAAACACCCTCCAACAGCAACTTCTTCCAACAATCCAACAACAGTTTGGTGAAGAACAATGCATTTTCCAGCATGATGGAGCACTGTGCCATAAGGCAAAAGTGATAACTAAGTGGCTCGGGGACCAAAACATTGACATTTTGGGTCCATGGCCTGGAAACTCCCCAGATCTTAATCCCATTGAGAACTTGTGGTCAATCTTCAAGAGGCGGGTGGACAAACAAAAACCCACTATTTCTGACAAACTCCAAGAAGTGATTATGAAATAATGGGTTGCTATCAGTCAGGAATTGGCCCAGAAGTTGATTGAAAGCATGCCCAGTCGAATTGCAGAGGTCCTGAAAAAGAAGGGCCAACACTGCAAATACTGACTCTTTGCATAAATGTCATGTAATTGTCGATAAAAGCCTTTGAAACGTATGAAGTGTGTGTAATTATATTTCACTACATCACAGAAACAACTGAAACAAAGATCTAAAAGCAGTTTAGCAGCAAACTTTGTGAAAACTAATATTTGTGTCATTCTCAAAACTTTTGGCCACGACTGTAGAGTAAAAATTGTTTGGACACATTCTTTCCTGTATATTTACTTGTATATAAAGTGCAAAAATGTTGTTGATTTTCGGAACTCAGGCCATGATTAAGAGGGACGACCGGTGGCATCCGTATTGTACCGCTAGAGGTGAAACTCTTGGACCGGCGCAAGACGAACCACAGCCAAAGCATTTGTTGCCACAAATATTTTCATTAATCAACAATGAAAGTTAGAGGTTCTAAGACGATCCCACAGCATTTTCTGGAAAAACAAACTCTTTGGGTTCGGGGGGGGAAGTATGGTTGCAAAGCTGAAACTTAAACTAATTGATGGAAGGGCACCACCAGTAGTGGAGCCTGCAGCTTAATTTTGCTACGCCCGGGAAACCTCACCCGGCCCGGACACTGAAAGGATTGAAAGATTGATACCGCTTTCTCGATTCTGTGGGTTATGGTGCATGGCCGTTGTGAGCGGGTGGATCGAGACGATTTGTGTGGTTCATTCCGATAACCAACGATACTCCTCCATGCTAAGTAGGTACGTGACCCCCGGTGGTGAGGATTGTGTTGACTAGACTCTTGGATAGTGAGACTGAACTTGTAGGTGAGTGCCTGCTGGTGAGCTGACCCTGTAAAAGATTGTAGATGAGGGCCTGCTGGTGAGCTGTCCCTCTCAAACATTATGTTCAAGGGCCTGCTGCCGCTTTGTTGACTCTAGATAACTTCTGGGTGATCGCACGTCCCTGTGATGTCGACGATCCATTTGGATGTCAGCCCTATCAACTTTTGATGTTCTTTTATGCGCCTACCATGGTGACCACAGGTAACGTGGAATCAGGGTTCGCTTCCGGAGAGGGAGCCTGAGTAACGGCTACCACTTCCAAGAAAGGCAGATGGGGGCACACAAATTGCCCACTCCCGACTCAGGGAGGTAGTGACGATAAGAAACAATACAGGACTCTTAAGAGGCCCTGTCATTGGAATGAGTACTAAAAAATTATAGGGAATGTCATAGGTATTTAGGATGAGGAAACGTTATACAGGAGAGGTACCACAGGTAATGACACTGTTCGCAGCAGTCAACGGCAAAGGTACACTGTATCTCACAGATATACAAGGGCCTGCAGGTGAGCTGACCGTGTGAGTACTTCTCCCCTCCTCCCCTCCTCCTCCTCCTCTCCACTCCCTGGAACTGTGGTGAGATATATGCTGCTTGATGGAGCTTTGCAACTAATAGTTGAACTAAAACTGTGCGAGGGCGCGGGTTGGGGGGGAGTTGAAGAGGGCCACGATAACAGGTCCTAAATTATATGTGGGATCGAGTGGTACCCCCCCTGTGACCGGCACCCAGAATCTGGAGTACGGCAGAGGTGGAGGTGTGTTGCTGGTGGAGGGCATTGGGCCAAGAAAGCTCAAAGTGGGCCTAAGCGCCACTTCCAGTTGAACATGGTAAAACTGATTTGGCTGGTGGCACAAAAAGGAAAGGCTGTTAACCCTTATTAAGAGGTCAATCTCTATGGACTTGGATGATTAAACTCTAGCTAAAGCTGTCACAGTTTACTAGAGAGGTAAATGGAATTACAATGTTATATGGGGAAGACCTGATAACGTGGCCTGATATGATTTAATAACAAACTAACCTGACTAACCCAACTAATACAACTGGCTTGGTGTTATGACTGGTTATTGGATGGCTGGTGATTTCTATGTTACTAAGCATTTGGATTTGATGAATTTATAAGGGGCAGAACTTTTAATCAACTAATGCTAATGTACTGTGCTAAAGGCCAAAAGATAAACTGCTGATGGTCAGTTGTCACATGGAAATTGAACTGGAAGTTTTATGTATCTATGATGTTGTCTAATGCACGGTTGCCTTTGGGGGCTGTATGTTAAGTTTTTCTCTCTGCACGATCTATAGGAGTAAAATTTGGATTGCCGGGGGAAGGGAAGAAAGTGGCGGGAGGAGAGGATGGCGAGACAGGGAGTGGGGAAGAGGGCTAAGGCAGGACTCCAGATGGCGACCAAAACGGTCGCCAATGCGCCTTAAAATTTGCAGATGGCGACAAGACTTTTTAGTCTTGTCGCCATTTGCGACTGTACCGCCGAGCTCCTGCGCAGCCCAAGTTCTCTTCAGTAGCACAGTGGAGAAGGAAGGAGTCCCTCCCTCTCCACTGTGACGCGGTCGCCACTACCACCACGAAAGGTCCTCTTTAATTACATTCATTGGTGGTGCAGTGCGCCCCCCAAAGCCTCGTCTCCCCCCCATTATCACTGGCCACAAGTCGTCCCCCCCCCATTGTTATATGGTGGCCACAGGGTCCCCCCCCATTGTTATATGGTGGCCACAGGATCCCATCCCCTCCATTGATGGCAGTGGCAGATTACACTGCTGGGGCTCAGATCGTTACCATGGCAGCCAGGACGCTACTGAAGCCCTGGCTGCCATGTTCAGCTCCCTGCTGCTGTGTGCACAAAGCACAGAGCAGCATGGACAGTGTGAGATCCTATTCACCCTGATAGAGATCTATCAGGGTGAATAGCACAAGGGATGAAAAGATCCAGGTTCTAGTCCCTAAGGGAAGAAATGGTTATTAAATAAAAAGTAAAAAATAAAATAAAATAAAAAAAAGTTTAAATGGCCTCCTTCCCAGTTTTACATATAAAATTTGCAAACAATAAAGAATAAACATATTACATATTGCCACGTCCCAAAAAGTGTGAGCTATTAATATTAAAAAGTATTTCCGCTTGGTGAAGGCCGTAACAGAAAAAAAAACTCGCAATTCGCCATTTTTAGTTACCTTGTCCCCCAGAAGATGTCCCTGGATATGAGAGGTATGTGGTGCTGTTTTCTCCTATATGTAGTGCTGGCTCACTACTGTGACCTGCGTCTCATCTTCTCAAAGTCCTTTTTTTTTAAATTATATTTATATGCATTTTAAATTTGGCGACAAAAAAATTTGGCTCCTAAATTTTTTAGTTTAGGAGCCAATGGCTCCTGGTAATTTTTTTGGTCTGGAGCACTGTAAGGGGCAACTGGAGCTTAATACTTCAGTTTCCCCAAAGCAAAAAAAAATTGAGAGATCTAGGCAACTCCTCCTGACCAATATGCGAGGTCAGATTAGCCCCAAAGAAAAGAAAAGAGAGGATGCAGCTTTGGGCCAGGAGGGCGAATCTTTTATAGAGGAGAGCCCTGGCCGGGCGCCGCATGGGGTGAGTTTTCAGTCTGGGGAGAGAGGTAATAAACAATTAAAGCAGATAGAGAAAAATGCTTCAAAAAAAGAGGAGCAGGCTCCTAGCTTGCAGGATATATTTTGTCTCCTGGATAAAGTTACTATATACTGAAATTTCTGCAAGGGTGATGGTAAACGGAGAATATTACCAATAGTATACATATTGGTAGAGGGGTTAGACAGGGATGTCCCCTTTCTCCCTTGCTATTTGCTATAGCTATGGAGCCGCTTGCAGATATGATCAGACAAGATAATGATATTGTGGGGTTTAGGTATGGTACTTATGAGGAAAAAATTGCTGTATATGCAGATATTATGCTGTTTGTGGGTTCTCATGGATCACTTTCTAGGAATTTTCAAGTATTTGAACAGTTTGGTAAATATG
Organism: Bufo gargarizans; assembly: GCF_014858855.1. Lineage (NCBI taxonomy): Eukaryota > Metazoa > Chordata > Amphibia > Anura > Bufonidae > Bufo > Bufo gargarizans. Next base: position 667,344,775 of record NC_058080.1, read on the forward strand.
CAGGCCTCAGAATAAATTGGTCCAAATCAGCTTATGTCCCAATTGATCCTCTGAACAATTTTAGACCGGGGTTGCTGGAAATTAAGTTGCTTAACAAACCAGTAAAATATTTAGGTATCCAGATTACCCCTAATCCCAGGGACTATGTGGTCCCCAAAATACAAGAAATTAGGAAGAAAATAGAGGTCTGGAAAAGACTGTATGTCTCGATGGCCGGTCATATTTCTCTGGTAAAAATCAAGAAGGAAGGGGAAAGTCACTAGGCCTCACCGCTAGGGAAGGAAAAGGGTCACCACCTATAAAACCCTGCTCCTGGCCCTAACTCCTATCCGTATGGGCACCTCTCGATAGTAGAGATACCCATACACGGGAACCTAGAAAACCCTGGTGACCCTCAGATGCCCTAAAGATAATGACAGAGTAGAGACCACCTGTTCCTTCCCTGGTGAAGGAACTAGCGTCTCACTGAGGCCTAGTAAACAACCGGGGGGGGGGGGGGAATACAAAACACGACAAGCGGAACACTTAACTTCAGAGGATGAAGGATGAACAGGACTTCAACACGAACCACGAACCACACTCCAGCTCTTCCAAGACCAAATGAGGCTATCCCAAGCAAGGAGTGATGGAAAAAGTCAGACCAAATAGGGCGAGGTAAAGGTCACATGATCCACACCTGAACAGGAGGTGTGGACATACCAGCAACACACAGACAAAGTAAAACCAAAAGAGGCTGTCAGATCACTAATGCGTAGATAATCTTTCAGACCTTCTGGGACCTGTCACAGATGTGACAGTACCCACCCTTCTACGGGTGATCTCCGGGCACCCAGGACCGACCTTATCAGGATGAGCTCTGTGAAATGCTCTCACCAGACGACTAGCATTAACATCGGTCGCTGGAACCCACATCCTCTCCTCTGGTCCGTACCCTCTCCAATGAATGAGATACTGGAGGGATCTCCGGAGAACTCGGGAGTCCACAATCCTGCTGATCTGAGCAGGCAGACCCTCCAACACATAACAGGAGATAGATTCCTGATGCAAATCACCCACTCTTAAATGAATGTCATTCACTACCTGCGACAGGCATTTTTGGGTGAGAGGTGCAGAGTCAATTGCAAAGACAGAAATACTTTTCTCTAATGCATTAGTAGTCAACCCATGAATGCGTACAAACTCTCCATCAATCAAGTTAACTCCTACCCCACTGTCGATAAATGCTTAGATTTTCACAGTTTTGGACTCTAGCGCCACCTCGGCAGACAGGAGAAAACGGGTACTACCAGTAAAAGACAAATGTAGGTTTTCTTGCTCCCCATCCACACCACCAATAGTAATTTGAGGAGTAAACTTTTTTCTTTTTGTTTACACCTTGATGCTGCAAGTACAGACAAATATTCACAAAATGTCCCTTCTTGCCACAATAAAAGCAGACTCCTTTCACATGACCCAAGCTTTTGCCAGGAGTATCTCCTCCTAACTCATCACAAGGCGCAACTACCAGTGTCTCTCCATCATAAGTGTCAAAGGAAGCAGAACCCTTATTGGACAGTATATCCTGAAGGTGAGGACCCCTAGATCTCTCCCTCAGGCGTCTATCTAGACATACAGCAAGGGACATAGCTGCCTCCAATGACACAGGATTTTTATGAAAGGCCAGAATTGGCTACGGAGAGCAGGATCGTTCCACTCAGTATCGGTAGCCCATCTCCTAAATTCAGAGCAATAGGTCTCCGCGGAATGATCTACCTGCCACAAACTCCGGCTCTTGGTCTCGGCCTGAGAGATCCGATCTGGGTCATTGTAGATGAGACCCAAGGCTCTGAAGAATTCATCTACCGACCGGAGGGACATTGATCCGCTCGGCAGAGAAAAAGCCCAAGATTGGGCGTCCTCTTTAAGCAATGAAATAATCATACCCACACGTTGATACTCATCCCCAGAAGAGTATGGACGCAGCTTAAAGTATAATTTACATGACTCCCTGAACCTGATGAAATTGTCACTACCCCCGGAAAACCTGTCCGGGAGAGCCACCTTCGGTTCAGGACAGGCCTGGGACCCACCACAGGAACAAGCAGCCTGTGGACTCTGAATCTGCAAGACAGTTACGCGGAGGTCTGCTACCTCCAAAGTCAGATTCTGCATCTGTTCAACCAGTGCAGATATAGTATCCATAGCTGCACAGATCAGAACAAAAATGGCGGTATGGGCTTGGGATAATGTCACGGATGAAGTAGGGGAAAACACCAAAAGACAATCAAGAAGGAAGGGGAAAGTCACTAGGCCTCACCGCTAGGGAAGGAAAAGGGTCACCACCTATAAAACCCTGCTCCTGGCCCTAACTCCTATCCGTATGGGCACCTCTCGATAGTAGAGATACCCATACATGGGAACCTAGAAAACCCTGGTGACCCTCAGATGCCCTAAAGATAATGACAGGGCAGAGACCACCTGTTCCTTCCCTGGTGAAGGAACTAGTGTCTCACTGAGGCCTAGTAAACATCCGGGGGGATACAAAACACGACAAGTGGAACACTTAACTTCAGAGGATGAAGGATGAACAGAACTTCAACACGAACCACACTCCAGCTCTTCCAAAACCAAATGAAGCTATCCCAAGCAAGGAGTGATGGGAATAGTCAGACCAAATAGGGCGAGGTAAAGGTCACATGATCCACACCGGAACAGGAGGTGTGAAAATACCAGCAACACACAGACAAAGTGAAACCAAAAGAGGCTGTCAGATCACTAATACGTAGATAATCTTTCAGACCTTCTGGGACCTGTCCCAGATGTGACAGCCTGCAGGTGAGCTGACCCTGTAAAAAAATTATATGAGAGGGCCTGGGGGTGAGCTGACCCTGTAAAAATGATATGAGAGGGCCTTTCGGTGAGCTGACCCTGTAAAAAATTATATGAGAGGGCCTGCGGGTGAGCTGACCCTGTAAAAATTTATATAGAAGGGAGGGCCAGTGGGTGAGCTAACCCTGTAAAAATTATATGAAAGGGCCTGTGGGTGAGCTGACCCTGTTAAAAATTTATATGGAGGGCATATATACATGAGCATTATATGCGACGAATAAGCATGTTGATATGATGGAAGAGGAGGAAGAGAAAAGGAAGATTCAACCATATACCCTTTTTTGTGGTGGAAGGGGTGCATGGGAATACAGAATATCCAGTACATTATAAACAACACATTTAAAGTGCCTTTATGTTCATCTGCTTTCAGGGGAGCACCCAGAAATGTTGTCTAGTGGGGGTCCGAAAAGAAAAAAAGCGGTGCACGCCCATTTTTCTAAGCCGATCCTACATATAATAGGCCACTCCCAACAAACAGCTGAAATTATATTGTTGAGGATGAAGGTAAGAGTCTCACTTTCATCCTACATAGACACACTGTACTCAATACTCCACCATACAGGGCTCAAAAATAAAGCTCCTGTACTCACACTGCCCCCCATGTGGCTCCATGGCAGGAGCTGTTGCAGTTTCACTTCCGCCCTTCTAGTCTTTAATGCGCCAAAAGAGGAGTGAAGGAGGAGTTGCGCGATATTGAAGGTGTGTAGGTCCGGCTCTACACATCATACAGAGAGGGGAAAGCCTTCCCTGGATGCACTGCCTGCTTCACATTATACAATAGACAACAGCATGCTACAGCCAAGAAGCTCCTCCACTCTCCTCCCTCCCCAGATCCTGCTGAAGACCTGTGGTTCCCCCTAACATCCGTCACCTGACCATGGCCTGCTGCCCCATTTGGCTGTGCTCACCTAGCTCTGAATATTCCTTCTGCAAATGGCAGGGGAAGGAGCTGGAGCATCTCCTCTCCTAAACAGTGCCACATACACATGATGTGAACTATGATGTAGAGGTTATTTTTCCTCTTCTTTTCATTCAGACCAGAGCAGACCGCCATGATGATTTTTCAGCCATTCCCCGTCTCTGCAGGGATTGACAAACAAAAATTTGTTTACCACTTTTCTATCATCTTCACATCTTCTGAACACCCCATCCTGCCACCCCAAATATTGTGCCCGCTGTGCTCTCCAATACTATAGTGCAGAAACTGTCCCCTGAAAAATATTAGTGCTACACAGAAAGTGCCCCTTCAACAATTATTAGACACTAATAGTATAAACATAATGTCCCCAAAAATAATTGTGCTAAGCTGATACTGTGCCAGGGTGCCCACCAAAGTTACAGTGCTCACCAAATTTCCACTAATAGAAATAATTGTGTGGCAGAGCACACTTAGTAGTAATAATGCCCCTATTGTGCCCATACTAGTAATCAAATGCCTCTTTATAGTGCCCCCAGCAGGTTCCCCTATAGTAATCCTCTCCCCCATAATGTGCTAGTAAAAAATTACCCTTCTTAATGCCCTTCATAATGTGTCAGTAAAAAAAAAAAAAACTTTCCTAGTGCTACCAGATGCCTCCATTAAGTTCCAGTAAAAAAAAAAAAAAAAAAAAAGTTTTTAGTGCCACCATATGCCCCTATAATATGCCAGTAAAAAATACCCCTTCTTAGTGCCACCAGATGCCCCCATAGTTCTTTCTCTTCTATAGTGTCCTCATAATGTGGCAGTTAAAAATTCCCCTTCTTAGTGCCACCAAATGCCCCCATAGTGCTCCTCTCCCCCATAGTGGCCCCATAAAGTGCCAGTTAAAAATTCCCCCGGCCTGTGTCCCCCGCTGTGTGCTGCTCGGCTCAGGCGGCGGTGCGGCACTGAGGGCTAAAAAAATAAATATATGAATGGTTCTAGGGGGAAGGGGTACAGACCCGTTGGACCCCCCCTGTAAGTGCGCCACTGTCCACTTTCCGCCGGTGGAGTCGAGAAGTCAGGAGCAATCCAGGCCTTCTTAATTTTTATAAGAGTCACCCTGTCAGCATTTTCAGTTAACAGGCGGATACACTTATCTGCTATAATGCCACCAGCGGCACTAAATACCCGCTCAGACAAAATGCTGGCGGCAGGGCAGGCCAGCACCTCCAAGGCGTAGAGTGACAGTTTGTGCCACATGGACACCCAGTAGTTGTAAGGCACTGAGGGATCACTGAGGACACTGACACGGTTTGCTACGTACTCCTTCACCATCTTCCAAAACGTTTCCCTCCTTGTGACACTAGGCCGCGTATCAGGGTGAGGGTACTGGCGGGGTGTCATAAAACTGTCCCAGGCCTTGGAGAGTGTTGCCCTGCCTCTGTTGGAACTTCTGTGTGTTCCCCTTGTCTCCCCTCTTCGGTTGCCCAAGGAAGTACAGACTTTGCCACCAGCGTTGTCAGATGGAAATTTATGGAGCAATTTTTCAACAAGGACCTTCTGCTATTGCACCGTTTTGCTCGTCCTCTCCACCTAAGGAATGAGAGATGAGAAGTTATCTTTGTAGTGGGGGTCGCGAAGGGTGAGCACCCAGTAATCCGTGTTGTCTAAAATGAGTATAACGCACGGGTCGTGGGAAAGGCAGCCTAACATGAAGTCAGCCATGTGTGCCAGAGTACTGTCCACCTCCTCACCCTCTTCTGCCCACCCACGCTTAACCGATGGAATTAAACTTCCAGGGATCCTCTGTAGCGGAGGCTACCGTCTCCTGCTCCTCCTCCTCATCGTCCAATTTGCATTGAGAAGACGGACGGAGGGTGGTCTGGCTATCACCCTGTGTAATGTCTTCTTCCCCCATTTCCACCTCTTCCACATGCAAAGCGTCGGAGTTAATTGTGAGCAGCGAGCGTTTGAGTAGACACAGAAGTGGGATGGTTACGCTGATAATAGCGTTAGCACCGCTTACCATCTGTGTTGATTCCTCAAAGTTTCTTAAAACCTCTGTGGGGGATTAGCTCTTCTCCGGGGGTCATTCACACAAGTATCTTCACCAGACACCAAGTTTAAGGTCCAAACATCGCTTTTATTTGGCACCTCAGCAAAACAAGCATAATGTGGTAGTATCCCTGACTCACCTATAGAGTGCACAGTGTCAGGGTCGGCTTTCTCAGCCAAGCATATATCAGCCCCCCAAGCTGTAATGCGGTCAGTCCAGGCTATGTCCCAGCCTCGTGGTTTCTCAGCCTAGCCTGGCTGGAACCACACACCCAGAGCCTCACCCGGCCTCTGTTTGCAACCACGCCCCCGACTGACAGTCTGGGATGGGCTTTTACTCCCAGATTACACCTGGGGATCCCTCATGCTAGGGAAAACCTTCCCTGCAATTGGAGGGGTAGATTGGCAGCTCCCTATACCACCTTAGTGAAAGAATATGATCCTTCTCTCTATGCACCGTGATTCCTTTCTGTGTCCCCGAAGACAGACGTCTGGAGAACGTGTCAATGACAGATGCAGAATTATGTCAGAAACAGTTCTATTTATTGTTGTCGTACAGGGCCTTATATACTTTCAAACATACATACAAGAATATCTTATAGAAACATAGAAACATAGAAACATAGAATGTGTCGGCAGATAAGAACCATTTGGCCCATCTAGTCTGCCCAATATATCTGAATCCTATGAATAGTCCCTGGCCCTATCTTATATGAAGGATAGCCTTATGCCTATCCCATGCATGCTTAAACTCCTTCACTGTATTTGCCGCTACCACTTCTGCAGGAAGGCTATTCCATGCATCCACTACTCTCTCAGTAAAGTAATACTTCCTTATATTACTTTTAAACCTTTGCCCCTCTAATTTAAAACTGTGTCCTCTTGTGGTAGTTTTTCTTCTTTTAAATATGCTCTCCTCCTTTACCGAGTTGATTCCCTTTATGTATTTAAAAGTTTCTATCATATCCCCTCGGTCTCTTCTTTCTTCCAAGCTATACATATTAAGGTCTTTTAACCTTTCCTGGTAAGTTTTATCCTGCAATGCATGGACCAGTTTAGTAGCTCTTCTCTGAACTCTCTCTAGAGTATCTATATCCTTCTGGAGATATGGCCTCCAGTACTGCGCACAATACTCCAAGTGAGGTCTCACCAGTGTTCTGTACAGCGGCATAAGCACTTCACTCTTTCTACTGCTTATACCTCTCCCTATACATCCAAGCATTCTGCTGGCATTTCGTGCTGCTTTATTACATTGTCTTCCCACCTTTAAGTCTTCTGAAATAATTACTCCTAAATCCCTTTCCTCAGATACTGAGGTCAGGACTGTGTCAAATATTCTATATTCTGCCCTTGGGTTTTTACGCCCCAGGTGCATTATCTTGCACTTATCCACATTAAATTTCAGTTGCCAGAGTTCTGACCATTCTTCTAGTTTTCCTAAATCCTTTTCCATTTGGCGTTTCCCTCCAGGAACATCAACCCTGTTACATATCTTTGTGTCATCAGCAAAAAGACAAACCTTACCATCGAGGCCTTTTGCAATATCACTTATGAAGATATTAAACAAAATTGGTCCCAGTACAGATCCCTGTGGAATCCCACTGGTAACATGACCTTGTTTTGAATGTTCTCCATTGACTACAACCCTCTGTTGTCTGTCACTCAGCCACTGCCTAATCCACTCAACAATATGGGAGTCCATGCTCAATGACTGCAGTTTATTGATAAGTCTTCTATGTGGGACAGTGTCAAAAGCCTTACTAAAATCTAGATATGCGATGTCTACTGCACCTCCACCGTCTATTATTTTAGTCACCCAGTCAAAAAAATCTATAAGATTTGTTTGACATGATCTCCCTGAAGTAAACCCATGCTGTTTTTCATCTTGCAATCCATGGGATTTTAGATGTTCCACAATCCTATCCTTTAATAGGGTTTCCATTAATTTGCCTACTATTGATGTCAGACTCACTGGTCTATAGTTGCTCGATTCCTCCTTACTACCTTTCTTGTGAATGGGCACGACATTTGCCAATTTCCAATCTTCCGGGACGACTCCTGTTACTAATGATTGGTTAAATAAATCTGTTAACGGTTTTGCCAGCTCACCACTAAGCTCTTTTAATAATTTTGGGTGTATCTCATCAGGCCCCTGTGACTTATTTGTCTTCACTTTAGACAGCAAACTTAGAACATCTTCCTCTGTAAAGACACATGCATCAAACGATTTAATAGTCATCCTTTCTAGTGGAGGTCCTTCTCCTTCCTTTTCTTTTGTAAAAACTGAACAGAAGTATTCATTAACCACTCCAGGACCGCCGAACGCAGGATTGCGTCCTGCCGGCGGCCCTGCTCTTCTGGGTGGACGCATATACGCGTCCTCCCGCGAGAGCCGAGATTTCCTGTGAACGCGCGCGCTCACAGGAACGGAAGGTAAGCGAGTGGATCTCCAGCATGCCAGCGGCGATCGCTCGCTGGCAGGCTGGAGATCCGAATTTTTTAACCCCTAACAGGTATATTAGACGCTGTTTTGATAACAGCGTCTAATATACCTCCTACCTGGTCCTCTGGTGGTCCCTTTTGTTAGGATCGACCACCAGAGGACACAGGTAGGTCAGTAAAGTCGCACCAAACACTACACTACACTACACCCCCCCCCGTCACTTATTAACCCTTTATGAACCCCTGATCACCCATGATCACCCCATATAAACTCCCTGATCACCCCCCTGTCATTGATCACCCCCCTGTCAGGCTCCGTTCAGACGTCCGTATGATTTTTACGGATCCACGGATACATGGATCGGATCCGCAAAACACATGCGGACGTCTGAATGGAGCCTTACAGGGGGGTGATCAATGACAGGCGGGTGATCACGCATATACACTCCCTGATCACCCCCTGTCATTGATCACCCCCCTGTAAGGCTCCATTCAGACGTCCGCATGTGTATTGCGGATCCGATCCATGTATCCATGGATCCGTAAAAATCATACGGACGTCTGAATGGAGCCTTACAGGGGGGTGATCAATGACAGGGGGGTGATCACCCATATACACTCCCTGATCACCCCCCTGTAAGGCTCCATTCAGACGTCCGCATGATTTTTACGGATACATGGATCGGATCCGCAAAACACATGCGGACGTCTGAATGGAGCCTTACAGGGGGGTGATCAATGACAGGCGGGTGATCACGCATATACACTCCCTGATCACCCCCTGTCATTGATCACCCCCCTGTAAGGCTCCATTCAGACGTCCGCATGTGTTTTTCAGATCCGATCCATGGATCCGTAAAAATCATACGGACGTCTGAATGGAGCCTTACAGGGGGGGTGATCAGTGACAGGGGGGTGATCACCCTGATCACCCCCTGTCATTGATAACCCCCCTGTAAGGCTCCATTCAGACGTCCGCATGTGTTTTGCGGATCCGATCCATGTATCCATGGATCCGTAAAGATCATACGGACGTCTGAATGGAGCCTTACAGGGGGGGTGATCAGTGACGGGGGGTGATCACCCTGATCACCCCCTGTCATTGATAACCCCCCTGTAAGGCTCCATTCAGACGTCCGCATGTGTTTTGCGGATCCGATCCATGGATCCGTAAAAATCATACGGACGTCTGAATGGTGCCTTACCAGGGGGGTGATCAATGACAGGGGGGTGATCAGGGAGTCTATATGGGTGATCACCCCCCTGTCATTGATTACCCCCCTGTCATTGATCACCCCCCCCCCCCTGTAAGGCTCCATTCAGACATTTTTTGGGCCCAAGTTAGCGGAAATTTTTTGTTTGTTTTTGTTTTTTCTTACAAAGTCTCATATTCCACTAACTTGTGTCAAAAAATAAAATCTCACATGAACTCACCATACCCCTCACGGAATCCAAATGCGTAAACATTTTTTGACATTTATATTCCAGACTTCTTCTCACGCTTTAGGGCCCCTAAAAAGCCAGGGCAGTATAAATACCCCACATGTGACCCCATTTCGGAAAGAAGACACCCCAAGGTATTCCGTGAGGGGCATATTGAGTCCATGAAAGATTGAAATTTTTGTCCTAAGTTAGCGGAAAGTGAGACTTTGTGAGAAAAAAACAAAAAAAAAAAAATCAATTTCCGCTAACTTATGCAAAAAAAAAAAATTCTATGAACTCGCCAGGCCCCTCATTGAATACCTTGGGGTGTCTTCTTTCCAAAGTGGGGTCACATGTGGGGTATTTATACTGCCCTGGCTTTTTAGGGGCCCGAAAGTGTGAGAAGAAGTCTGGGATCCAAATGTCTAAAAATGCCCTCCTAAAAGGAATTTGGGCGCCTTTGCGCATCTAGGCTGCAAAAAAGTGTCACACATCTGGTATCGCCGTACTCAGGAGAAGCTGGGGAATGTGTTTTGGGGTGTCATTTTACATATACCCATGCTGGGTGAGAAAAATATTTTGGTCAAATGCCAACTTTGTATAAAAAAATTGGAAAAGTTATCTTTTGCCAAGATATTTCTCTCACCCAGCATGGGTATATGTAAAATGACACCCCAAAACACATTCCCCAGCTTCTCCTGAGTACGGCGATACCAGATGTGTGACACTTTTTTGCAGCCAAGGTGGGCAAAGGGGCACATATTCCAAAGTGCACCTTTCGGATTTCGCAGGCCATTTTTTTACACATTTTGATTGCAAAGTACTTCTCACACATTTGGGCCCCTAAATTGCCAGGGCAGTATAACTACCCCACAAGTGACCCCATTTTGGAAAGAAGACACCCCAAGGTATTCCGTGAGGGGCACGGCGAGTTCCTCGAATTTTTTATTTTTTGTCACAAGTTAGCGGAAAATGATGATTTTTCTTTTTTTTTCTTTTTTCCTTTCAAAGTCTCATATTCCACTAACTTGCAACAAAAAATAAAAAATTCTAGGAACTCGCCATGCCCCTTACGGAATATCTTGGGGTGTCTTCTTTCCAAAATGGGGTCACTTGTGGCGTAGTTATACTGCCCTGGCAATTTAGGGGCCCAAATGTGTGAGAAGTACTTTGCAATCAAAATGTGTAAAAAATGGCCTGCGAAATCCGAAAGGTGCACTTTGGAATATGTGCCCCTTTGCCCACCTTGGCTGCAAAAAAGTGTGACACATCTGGTATCGCCGTACTCAGGAGAAGTTGGGGAATGTGTTTTGGGGTGTCATTTTACATATACCCATGCTGGGTGAGAAAAATATCTTGGTCAAATGCCAACTTTGTATAAAAAAATTGGAAAAGTTGTCTTTTGCCAAGATATTTCTCTCACCCAGCATGGGTATATGTAAAATGACACCCCAAAACACATTCCCCAACTTCTCCTGAGTACGGCGATACCAGATGTGTCACACTTTTTTTGCAGCCTAGGTGGGCAAAGGGGCACATATTCCAAAGTGCACCTTTCGGATTTCACCGGTCATTTTTTACACATTTTGATTGCAAAGTACTTCTCACACATTTGGGCCCCTAAATTGCCAGGGCAGTATAACTACCCCACAAGTGACCCCATTTTGGAAAGAAGACACCCCAAGGTATTCCGTGAGGGGCATGGCGAGTTCCTAGAATGTTTTATTTTTTGTCGCAAGTTAGTGGAATATGAGACTTTGTAAGAAAAAAATAAAAATAAAAAATCATCATCATTTTCCGCTAACTTGTGACAAAAAATAAAAAGTTCTATGAACTCACTATGCCCATCAGCGAATACCCTAGGGTGTTTACTTTCCGAAATGGGGTCATTTGTGGGGTTTTTCTACTGTTTGGGCATTGTAGAACCTCAGGAATCATGACAGGTGCTCAGAAAGTCAGAGCTGCTTCAAAAAGCGGAAATTCACATTTTTGTACCATAGTTTGTAAACGCTATAACTTTTACCCAAACCATTTTTTTTTTGCCCAAACATTTTTTTTTATCAAAGACATGTAGAACTATAAATTTAGTGAAAAATGTATATATGGATGTCGTTTTTTTTGCAAAATTTTACAGCTGAAAGTGAAAAATGTCATTTTTTTGCAAAAAAATCGTTACATTTCGATTAATAACAAAAAAAGTAAAAATGTCAGCAGCAATAAAATACCACCAAATGAAAGCTCTATTAGTGAGAAGAAAAGGGTAAATTACTCTTACCGGTAATTGGATTTTCCAATAGCCTCCACAACGGCATTCACAGGAGGAGGGTGTCCCCGCCTCCAGGACAGGAAACAACGAGGAAGCACAGGATTTAAGGAGCCTCCTCCCCTTACCTTACCAGTCAATAAGAGAGGACACAGAAGTGATGCATAACAAATTATATATTATAGTAAACAAATTACATCATTCATTTACATTTAAAGCTTGGGAGGGAACCCAATGCCGTTGTGGAGGCTATTGGAAAATCCAATTACCGGTAAGAGTAATTTACCCTTTTCCCCGGCGCCTCCACAACGGCATTCACAGGAGGATTAACAGAGTAATCAATATTAGGGGGGGGCCACACTAGATAGGACCTCACGACCAAAGGACAAGTCCTGATCCCTTACTACATCTAGCTTATAGTGCCGAAAAAAAGTCATAGGGTTGGCCCATGTGGCGGCCCTGCAGATCTGTTCCAGAGGGACTGCCTTCGTTTCTGCCCAGGATGAGGCTACTGCCCTTGTAGAATGAGCTTTTAGTACCTCCGGCGGCTGACAGTTCTTGGTAACATAGGCAGAGGATATTATGTTCCTAATCCACCTAGCTATGGTTGACTTGCTAGCCGCTTGCCCCTTATTAGGGCCCTGGAATTGTAAAAAGAGATGGTCCGATTTTCTAAGCGGTTTAGTGGCCTGAAGGTAAGAAAGGACTGATCTCCTGACGTCCAGATTATGGAGAGTATCTTCCGAATCATTAGAAGGAGACTGAAAAAAAGAGGGTAGGGAGACTTCCTGCTCACGATGAAATCTGGATACCACCTTTGGGAGAAAGGCTGGACAGTGCCTGAGGATTATACGATCATCCAGAATTGTAAGATAGGGAGGCTTGCAAGAGAAAGCTTGAATTTCCCCCACTCTTCTGGCAGAGGTTATGGCAACTAAAAAAACCGTCTTCATGGTGAGGAGCCTTAGAGGGATCTCATCAATTGGCTCAAACGGAGGAGTAGTGAGAGCAGAAAGAACCAGGCCCAAATCCCAGGGAGGAACCACTGGACGAGGGAGGATCGAAGTTCTTCCTGCCCCCCTCAAAAACCGTTTGATCAGAGGGGAATCTGCTAGTTTTACGTCCAGGAAGGCGCTGAGCGCGGAAATCTGAACCTTCAGAGTTGATGGACGGAGGCCTTTTTCTAGCCCCGCTTGCAGGAACTGGAGGACCTGAGGAACATCAGGAGAATCTACACTTCCCAAGAAGGACAAAAAGGCATTCCAGGTTCTCAGGTAGATCCGGGAAGTTACCGGTTTCCGGCTTTTGAGCATCGTGGAGATGACTGCGTCCGACAGACCCTTCTGTTTTAGCAGGAGGCGTTCAGATTCCAGGCCGTCAAACTGAGTTGATTTACACTGGGGTGATTTATTGGTCCCTGGTGGAGTAGGTCCGGGATTGATGGCAGTGTCCAATAAACACCGGCTGACAGTCTGAGCAGGAGTGGAAACCAAGCCCTTCTTGGCCAGAAGGGGGCCACCATAATTACGTGGACCCCTTCTTCCTGAGCCTTTACCAGGACCCTTGAAATGAGGCTGAATGGAGGGAAGGCATAAAGGAGCTGTCTTGGCCACGGCCTGGAGAGGGCGTCTAGCCATACCGGGTGATCCATTTGCGAGAGGGAACAGAACTTTCTGACCTGCTTGTTGCTTTTGGTGGCGAACAGATCTAACACTGGGGTCCCCCACATTCGGCAGATCTGGCTGAAGACGCGGTGATTTAAAGACCATTCGGCCTCCCTTAAGAGGTGTCGACTGAGATAATCGGCCACCACATTTTTTTCCCCCTTGATATGCACCGCCGAAAGGGACAGAAGGTTTCTTTCTGCCCAACAAAAAATGCCCTTTGACACTTCCGCCAGTGAGCGACTTCTGGTTCCCCCCTGTTTGTTTATGTACGCCACGACTGTAGTGTTGTCTGTTAATATTCTTACGTGTCTTGGAGAGGGAATTTTGTAAAGGGAAAGGAGAACTCTGTGGACAGCTGACAGCTCTCTTAAATTTGAGGAGGCGTCCTGCATGTCTCTTCCCCAGGATCCTTGAACTACCGCTCCTGAAGAGTGACCTCCCCACCCTGAGTTGCTGGCGTCTGTTGTAATGACCATGACATCTCTTGGGCGCCAGTGAACTCCTATGCTCAGGTTCCCTTTTACTCTCCACCAGGTTAGTGACTGTTTTACCTGTCTGGGAACGTGAACCTTTCTGTCTAGAGACGAGTTCTTTCCGTCCCATGAAGATAGGAGAAAGGTCTGAAGGACTCTTGTGTGACTCTGGGCCCACCTTACTGACGAGATTGCGGCTGTTAGCAGTCCCAGTACCGCCATGATGTCTCTTATCGAGGACCGATCTTTGCTGGAAAAAAGAGACACTGTCTGGATTAAGTGAGACTGTTTGTCTTGAGGAAGAAAGGACATTAGACGCCTTGAGTCCAACAGCACCCCTAAAAACACTTTTTCCTGACTGGGGATAAGGTCTGATTTTTTGGGATTTATTATCCACCCTAGAGTTGTAAGACAGTCCTGGATTTGTTTGAGGCGTGAATGTAGAAGTTGGCGCGACTCCGCAAACACCAGAAAGTCGTCCAGGTACGGGACGATCTGTACCCCCTGAAGGTGAAGGAACTTCATGACATCTGACATTATTTTTGAAAAAACTCTGGGGGCAGAGGATAGGCCGAAAGGAAGGGCTGTGAACTGAAAATGGGACAATCTTCCCTGATAATAAATTGCGATCCTCAGAAAACGCTGGTGCCTGTGGTATATTGGGACGTGGTAGTAAGCGTCCTGAAGGTCGACGGTAGCCATAAAGCAGTCCTGCGGAAGGATCTGAGTGGTAGATTTTATGGTCTCCATTTTGAATCTTTTGTAAACGATGGATTTGTTTAAGGACTTCAAATTTATTATCAGGACGAAAGGAGCCATTTGTTTTTTTTATCAAAAATATAGGGGAATAGAAGCCTTTGCCGTGTTGTTCTTCCGGAACAGGGATGAGCACTCCTTTGAGGATTAAGGTAGTTATTTCTGACTCTAGGGATGCCTGTTTGTCGGGCTGTTGCCTTTGGTTGATACAAAAAAGACTTGGGGGTGGGGAAACAAACTCTAGCTTTAGGCCCTCCTTTACGGTACGAGTGACCCAAGGGGAGGCGTGAATTTCTTGCCAGGCGGAGGAGAATTGCTTTAGCCTGCCCCCTACCTGGGTTGGCGTGTCACTGGGTAGGGCGGGTAGAGGTTTCTGGCTTAGGAAGGTATCCTCTTCCTCTACCCCTAGACCAGAATATCGTCCAGGGCGGAGCCGAACAATCTATCCCCCTCACATGGGATGGAGCACAGGCGGTTTTTAGAACCTGCGTCCCCAGTCCATGAACGGAGCCATACCGCCCTACGGGTCGCATTGGCCAGAGCACTGCTCCTTGCAGAGAGTCTAACCAAGTCGGCCGAGGCGTCTGCTAAAAAATTGGATGCTCTTTTCAGGGAGGGAAGAGAGTTTAAGATCTCCTCTCTGGACGTACCCCCCGACAGATTGCTCTCAAGCTGGTCTAGCCAAACCGAGAGGGTTCTGGCCGTACAAGTAGACGCTATGCTGGGGCGCAACATTGCTGTATTTGTCTCCCAGGATTTCTTTAGTAGGTTTTCACATTTTTTGTCCATTGGGTCTTTCAGGAGACCCATATCCTCAAAGGGCAGCGAGGATTTTTTAGAAATACGGGCCACTGGCGCATCTATTCTGGGAGTTTTGTCCCACAAATCAGAGTCAGATTCCGAAAAGGGGTACTTGCGTTTAAAGGCGGCCGAGACAGTCCACCTTTTATCAGGATCCCTCCATTCCCTGGAAATAAGGGCTTTGAGGTTATTGTGGATGGGGAAGGATCTCTTCTTTTTCTCCCCCAAGCCCTGAAAGATTTGATCGTGAAGGGACTGAGTCTCTTTGACATCTTCTAATCCCAGCGTAGATTTAATATCCTTCAGTAGGGACTGTGTTTCCTCGGGAAAGCACATAGGCCTCCCTGCGGCCTCCTCAGAGGATAAGGAGACCTGATCATCCTGCAACTACCCTTCATCCAGATCCACCTGCTCTGATATTTCCAGATTTAGGGAACGGGAAGGCCCAGGGGAAGGTGCCAGTTGTCTAGAGTCAGCTGCAGCCTTAATCTCTTCTCTAATGAGGGTTCGCATGGACTCCACGAAGGAAGGGGATTCTTCAGCGATAACCCTTTCAATACATCTAGGGCAGAGGGACTTTTTTGGGTCCGACACCAGGCCCTTACGGCAACCACCACACTTCCGGCGCCCCGAATCCCCTTTGGCTTTAAGCTTCCTGGACTCACTGTCCTAAGGGAATAAAACAAACTTTGTATAGGCCAAAGAGGGACCCGGAGTAATGGTGGTGAGGGGTCAGTATAGTGAACTACGGACACCCAGCGTGTAGAGGGGGGGGGGGGGGGGGTCGGGATCCCATAACCTGTATAAACCTACTGCTAGGAAGGACATAAGGAAATAGGGATTACTCCCCCCTGGGAGGAGGCTTACCGGGCTGAGGGCCGAGACAGCGGGATCACCGGAGCGTTTGGACGACTCTCTGTCGCTGGAAGGCATCTCTGCAGATCACCGGCGCAGGAGGATATGATTGCTCTTTTTAAATCTCCCGCCGCGCGCAGGAGCGTCCCGCGAGAACCTCTTGCCCAAGGAGATCTCGCTCCGCTGACGTCACCACGCCAGATCCCGCGCGAGTTCCGACGGACTCGCAAGCCCGGGGATGCCTGAAGACAGGGCTTACTCCGCAGGATCGAGGAGGGGAGGCAATGCGTCCCCGGAGTCTCTCAATCCCTGCACCGACCCTCCTGAACAACAGGGAAGGGACCAGGCCGGTGCGGTATTCAATTTCCTGGATGACCCCAGGAGCGGCTTCCACGCACGTCCGAGGACAGGAAACAACGACTGGTAAGGTAAGGGGAGGAGGCTCCTTAAATCCTGTGCTTCCTCGTTGTTTCCTGTCCTGGAGGCGGGGACACCCTCCTCCTGTGAATGCCGTTGTGGAGGCGCCGGGGAAAAAGGAGGTAAAATTCATTTGGGTGGTAAGTTGCATGACCGAGCGATAAACGGTGAAAGTAGTGTAGTGCAGAAGTGTAAAAAGTGCTCTGGTCATGAAGGTGGTTTCAGCTAGCGGGGCTGAAGTGGCTAAGGCAGTCGGCTAGCCCTTTATTCTCTTCTACATACCTTCCGTCCTTTATTTTTAATTTAGTTATTCCTTGTTTTAATTTCCTTTTTTCATTTATATATCTGAAGAATGTCTTATCCCCTTTTTTCATAGACTGAGCTAGTTTTTCTTCTGCCTGAGCTTTAGAAGTTCTTATAACTTGCTTGGCCTCTTTCTGCCTAATCTTGTAGATTTCCTTATCTTCATTGCTCTGGGTTTTTTTATAATTACAAAATGCTAGCTTTTTATTTTTAATGATTTGGGCCACTTCTGCTGAGTACCACAGTGGTCTCTTCCTTTTTTTGCTTTTACTGACAAGTCTAATGCAATTTTCTGTTGCCTTCAATAATGCACCTTTTAAGTAGTCCCATTTCTCCTGGACTCCATGTAATCCGTTCCAGTCTGATAAGGACTCATTTATGACTAATTTCATTTTTGAAAAGTCTGTTTTTCTAAAATCTAAAACTTTTGTTTTTGTGTGGTGGGACTCTTTCACAGTTCTTATATTAAACCACACTGACTGGTGATCACTAGATCCCAAGGTTTCGCCTACAATGACATCATATACCGAATCCCCATTTGTGAATATCAAATCCAAAATGGCCTCCCTCCGGGTTGGCTCCTCAACCATTTGTTGTAGGGATAACCCCAGTAGGGAATTTAGAATATCTGTACTCCTGGTAGAACTTGCTATTTTGGTTTTCCAGTTTATATCTGGAAGATTGAAATCTCCCATAATGATAACTTCTCCTTTCATTGTCATTTTAGCTATTTCTTCAACTAGTAGATCATCTAGTTCTTTAACTTGATCAGGTGGTCTATATATCACACCTACACGAGTTACTGCATGATTAGCAAACTGCAAAGTAACCCAAACTGACTCTATGTTGGCCTCACCAACTTGTATTAGGTTAGATTTAATGCTATCTTTCACATACAGGGCCACTCCTCCTCCTTTCTTGCCTTCTCTGTCTCTTCTGTATAAAGAGTACCCTGGTATGGTTATGTCCCAGTCATTTCTTTCATTAAACCATGTATCCGTAACAGCCACTAAATCTACATTCTCAGATGCCATTATTGACCCAAGTTCATTGATTTTTTTACCTAAACTGCGAGCATTTGTAGAGAGGACTCAGAGCTTATTTCTTACCCTCTGTGCTTCTGACCTGTTCTGGCATTGTTTCGGGGGGCAATTGGACTCTTTTATTTTCACTCTTTTGCCCCCCCTTCCTAGTTTAAATACTCTTTCGCAAATTCTTGGAGTTGTTCACTAAGTACATTTGTTCCTTTGAGAGAAAGATGCAAACCATCTTTTTTGTACAGTTCCTTTCTATTCCAAGTAGAGCTATTATTACAATAATAGCAGTTCCTTATACAGAAAGAAAGGCATCTCTCATTATAATAAATGCTGACTAGAAACTTTCCTTATAAAGACAGAAGGTAATTGTATACATAGTCACCCTTCAATATGATGTCACCCAACCTCTTGTCCTTCATACAGATCACGCAGCTAATTCTGTTTAACCCTTCAATCCCCTCTTAAGTCATAAATATGACTTATCTTTTCTCTCTCATAGAGAGGTAAGTAGCATATGCTTGACCAGGGTCTGTGGGTTTTGGACACATTGCACAAAACATCTGTATGAGGGAAGGGATACATTGGATGCAACATCATATAACAATCAAGGAAGCAATAATAATTATAATACTGATCAATAATGTTCTTATCCAACTCAAATCCAGCAGCCAGCTCAATAACCAGTCCCACCAATAGGATGACTCAACATCTTTCCTGATATTATTAGCAATTTCATGTAACCCTTGAATATGGGACTGGATTGATCTGGAATGATCAGATAAATTAAAACACATTCCTTTAAAATCTTGACATCCTATATTATGCTTCAGTAACAGATAATCTACAGCAAATCTAGTTTCTAGCACTGCTCCTCTTATACCTTGTATATCTAAAAGCATGTCTGATAAGGCGATAGAGGTATGATTCAGGGATTTTGCTAAGTCACATGCAATAGAATTTATAGTACGAGTATTAAATATAGCCAGTCCAGGCATTCCTAATATAGAGGCGCCCAAACTTGTATATTCTGTACGGCTGAGAAGGGGTAAAGTAGAGTCACAATCTGCTGATAAAGTCTTGGTAACTGATCTGTAAGCTCTCCTGATAGGGGGTTGACTGGGAAGAGCCAAAGTCAGCCTGGGTAACGCACAGGGACCTCCAATAACATTAGCAGGAATGTAATTGTAGGTGCTGTTACCACAAGACAAAAAACCATCCTTTAGGGAGCATAATATTATAGATAAAACTAGGAGTCACAATGGTCTTATTACAACTCATGGAATTATTCAGGGAGCTAGCAAGCTTACTATTCTTTTTACAGGTGTCGTCAATATAATCATATACACTATTCCTAGGTAATTCACTTTTTATGTCTCTATTATCACAATATAAAGTCATATCCTGGGAAAAGGTAAAACAAGTTTCTGCTGCAGTCACATTAATTGTATTTGTGTTCGGATCGGCTATCAGAAAGGTGTCCCTAACCTATCTAACCCTATCTTCAACAAGCAGTAGAATTGTGCCGTAACTGCTGCTGTAGGGCAGCCTAAAGGGGGCCACCCCTATATGAAGTGACTGTAAGATGGCGTGGGTGGGTGGGTGAAATCAGCTGACCCGTCGTCAGCCTAGGCCTACAGGAGCCTATAAATAGCCTAGTACCCACCCAGCCTGGCCTCACAGGTGCAAGTAAGTAGCCGTGTAATCAGCCTCTCCTCTCACAAATACAGCAAAATACTAGTATTTCGCTTAACACTTGTGTTCGGATCGGCTATCAGAAAGGTGTCCCTAACCTATCTAACCCTATCTTCAACAAGCAGTAGAACTGTGCCGTAACTGCTGCTGTAGGGCAGCCTAAAGGGGCCAAAAAGCATGGACCTTATTTAGAGTAAATATATACATACCATTACGATGCCCGCTTTGAACGCCGAAAACTCTGCCCGATGAAGGTGCGGAATATACCGTACATATCAGCGACTTCTATACACCTTACCTCTTTGTCACGTGCCGTTGTTTTAGGAGGTAGCTAAAGTTGATGTTTTGAAAGAGCGGACGGTAGTCAGAAACGATTTACCCCTATGTTGACGATCATATGAACATATTGCAAGAAGGTCTGAACCCGGGAGCTGCGGACTGAAATAACAATGGTGAATGTGATGGAAGACTTAATGAAGGGGCCCTGCTCGGACACCAACTATTGCTGGTAGCAAATACTACACCTATACTTATCCCCCAGGCCACTGCTTAAATTATTTCTTATTATTAATAAAGGACCCAAAAACTTAGAGGATGGCATATGCCGCTTAACTCTGATAATGGATCGGGACGTAATCGCCTGAAGACGTGACAGGACTTATTAACCTGTAGACGTGACAGGATTTCGTAATCGCCTGAAGACGTGACAGGACTTATTAACCTGTAGACGTGACAGGATTTCGTAATCGCCTGTAGTCGTGACAGGATTTATTAACCGCCAGGCACGAGAGACCCTAATGGCGGGGCCAGGCGCCAGCGAGGGAAGAAACGTAAACCTGAAGGAAAGCAGCTATGTTCATTAGGAGAACGGTATCAGAGCGGTGCACTGACTGCCCCCGAGAAAATACTGAGTAACCATGATGTAGCAATGAAAAGAAAAATGCGGCCTTAAGTGGAAGCCGAAGTGATGTATGAACAGGTGGGTGAATGCAGCTCTGGATGTGAGTAGTGCCTGAAACATGGTATGGGCCCAGCTGTGAGCATGAAGAGCACTGTATAACGCAGCTGTGAATGCAATCTGAGCTAACAGGGTATCAATGTTATGCAACAGCAACGCATGAACGCAGCTCTAGTGGTGAACAGAGTATAAATTCTAAATGCAGACACATGGACATAGCTTTGAAGGTAACGCCCCCACATAATGCTGCAGGCTTTTTTTTTTTTTTCCGGGATGGTCACCACAGCACCACCAAAAAAGAAAACAAAAAACAAAACATAAACGTGTATGAACATGAACCTTGAAGCAACGACAATAAGGCAACATATAATGCACCTATACCCCAGCACAGAACCGCTGACACATGCGTGCCCATAACATACAGTTTATAGATAAACCACTCTTACCTATAGGAGCATCAGAACTCAAATGCGGGCGCCTCGACTGATCTGCATGGATCCCCACATGCAGACCCCTGGTATACATACCCCAACTCCTTGCATGTTTGGCATTAGCTACGGATGTGCCCCTGCATGTTAAAAACACACTTTTTTTTTTTTTAATAGAGGAAACCTGCGACCTTACCTACACCAGGCGCCTGCTAGGCCAACAACTATATGCAATGACCCCCAACAAGCCCCTAGACAGCCGAGCATTCCCTAGACCGTTAGCACCCCGCTCTGCTTTGAACCAGAGTACTGCGCATCGCATGCCGCCCTGTAGGCAACATGCCATCAAATGCAATACCACAGCATTTATTTTTTTTTCCTTACCATTGATATAAAACACAGCGTGCATGACTTGAACCAACTAACAACCCTCATTCAACCGTTTAGCGCCCGACTCTGCTACATCTCAGAGCGCTACATGTCGCGGACCGCAGCGTTGGTCCCGTGCAAACCACTCCGATCCTACCGTGAATACCAGCGCCCTGCTAAGACATTCTGCCATCGCCCAGCCGTAAGGAGCCTCCACACTATGCTGCTGTATCCTAGAGCTGACTCACAGGTAGTGAAATCAGCTGACCCGTCATCAGCCTAGGCCTACAGGAGCCTATAAATAGCCTAGTACCCACCCAGCCTGGCCTCACAGGTGCAAGTAAGTAGCCGTGTAATCAGCCTCTCCTCTCACAAATACAGCAAAATACTAGTATTTCGCTTAACACTTATTCTAATATTATCCCTGTTATTTCCTATTTTCTGACATTCCCCACAGAAGTCATACAAGGGAATAAAAGATTGTGTATTGTTAGCCTTCGACCAGACTTCAAGGAGGGATTCATCGGGTGTAGGCACAGCAATAATACATGTTTGTATAAGATCCCGTGGGCTCTGTAAGTCTTTAAGGCACAATGAACTAACATTTAGGGCATTTGCCATCCTGACTATACTATTCTGTTCAGAATAAAAGGGGACGGGAGCCAAGGGATCTTGCTCCAGAGCTCTTTTATATACTGGCTGATTATTTGGTGCACCATAGAAGAAACTCATCTCCTCTGGGTGATAAATACATGTAGTAATAAGCCAGACTAATAATTATCAGCAGACAACAATTCTCTCCTAGAATATTATCTCCCAGAATATTGTGGGGTCATCATCTTCAGCCTGTGGCAAGGCACTTTTCAGGGAAACTTCTTCTGAGCTCCCCTCTTTGTTCAGGGATTTCACACCTGCTTCACCCTCTTTATCTTTGTCCGTCACCGGAGAAGAAGCCTCAGGGACCCTTTTCACTCTGCTATTGTGAATCCAGATTGGAGCCTCTTCTGTGAGAATCGCTGTTCTGGTGACTGCTACCACTCGGGTGGGTGGTCCTAACAGGAACTCAGTCTGTTTTCGTCCTTTTGCCAGGCTCTGGACTATCACCACATATCCTGGTTGGTAAGGATGCGTAGGTTCCTGTGGAGAGAAAGGAGAGGCACGAGCAATATCTTGTTCAATTTGATCTAAAGTTTCTATAAGTTTCCTCACATACTCTGCTTGTACTACTTCTAGATCCCCTTTTTCTATCACAGGGGCCTTTGACCCCAAGGGGTGGGGAAGGGTCTTCCCATTAGGACCCCAAATGGTGAGTACCCAGTATCCTTGTTAGGCTGCATCCTAATTTCTGAGACATATAATACTCCGCTAAACATAAGATTGTACCTTTGATCTAAGACCTGGTATAAAAAAATCTCTCTGAATGAGGTCAGTGGTTGCCTGTGCTCCCCTATGGCTAAGACCATGATACTGTTGAATTAAAATCGGGGCGCTTGCAACTGGGATACATGGATTCCCCTCTTTGCAGAGAAGACCCGTATTAGGGTCTTGTACTGCACCTACCGACTGTCATGCCAGTTTGTAGCTACTGATAGCCAAATCCGGGAGGCTGAGCAATAGATCGTCAGCAAGGGTAATGTCTGGAACCAGTGAAGGCATTCGAACTGTCGCTGCCGTCGTAATAGCAGCCTCCTTTGCTGCCTGATCAGCTAGGGCATTCCCTATAGCTACGTGTGTTTGTAGTCCAATATGTGCCTTACAATTGATAAGAGCAACTTCGCTCGGTAAGTGGATGGTGGCCAGGAGATCATGTTCCAGAGTGGAATGTGAGCTTCGTCTCCCAGCTGCAGCTATGTAGCCTCTCCTCTGCCAGATTACCCCATGATCATAGACAACCCCAAAGGCATACTTGGAATCAGCGTATACAGCCACATCGTCCCCCTCAACATTAGGGCGGGAACAGGATCCATCCATAAACATATCAGGTGCTCCATCAATGGGTGTGGACTGTAAGTCAGGCCTAGGTGAGGTATGCTCATGTATAAGTTCAGTACATGCATGGGGAGGAGGCAAATCATCCTGCTCTCCCTTGTAGCCAAGCAGGGCATTCAGTATAGCCATTGGACCGAACGTGGGTGCTGAGTATGTGATATAAAGCTGAGAATTAGATATTCATATCCACTCAGTCTTCGTGCTGAAATATGTTGCGTATGTATGTTCCTCAACAGGGCCTGAACATCGTGTGGCATGCAGAGTAGTGGGATGACCTAGGGTGATAGGCGTGACCATCTCAGCAACCATAGCACAGGCTGCCAAACTCCTGAGACACGCAGGCATGCCCTGAACCTGTACGGGAACCACTTTTGAGAAAAAAGCAACAGGGTGGAATTTACCTCCATGATCCTGCGCCAGGACTCCTGCCATGGTTTTACAATTGTCCCTGGCAAATAAGTGAAACATCACGCCATAGTCGGGTAGGCCCAAACTAGGACTGGAAACCATTGCACATTTCAAATGACTAAAAGCTTGTAACATGTCATCAGACCATTTAATGGAGTCAGGCATCTCAGTATTAGTGGCTTGTCTCAGAATATTATTAGGAACAATCAGCAATCCATTGGCGGCAGTAACCAATCATACCAAGAAAGGTCAACATGTCTTTCTAGGTTCGTGGGCGGGGCAGACCCAGTATGGCAGTAATTCTGGCATGGCTGATTCTCCTTTCACCTTTACTGAGAACAAAGTCCAAATACTCAACTCTTTCCATACACCATTGTAATGTGTCACATAACCACAGTAGTAAACTAACACAGTCTGCCTGGCAGGCCTCCCGAGTAGAGCTACATATGAGGAGATCGTCCACATATTGTAGAAGGACAGAACCATGAGGGGCAGTCCAAGGGCGCAGTGTAATGTGGAGGACAATGGAGTAGACTATTGGGGAGCCTACATAACCCTGAGGCATTCTACACCAAGTATACTGGCAAAATTTAAATGTGGAAGCAAAAAGTGGCCGTGTCTCCTTGTCAACTGGGACAGAAAAAAATGCATTAATCAAATCAATAACAGAGAAAACCTCTGCATGGGCAGGAATAGCTGATAGCAGAGATGGTACGTCAGGAACCTCAGGGGCTATGGGTATAATAACAATCACATTAATATCAATTACGTCAATAGGTCCCTTTAACAAGATGACCCCTATAGTCATAAAAGTGAACTGTTCCTCAAGGTCACTGTCCTCATCATGAGGAGGTATATGTTCAGGTTTGGGAAAACATTTTTTTGTGATCTAAGGCGCATGGGAGAAATTACATCTCTAGTGTTAGAAATGTATGAATTGTAGTCTACATGTTCTCGTATTTCCAGGACAACAACTGGTCAATCCCAAACTGTCAGAAACTGCATTTTTAGCTCAGGAGCCCCCCCCCCCCCCCTTTACTGCTGTCACTCGAAGCCTTGTGTATGTAATGGACATGAGGAGAAGGGGGGCAGGGAGCTGCGGGCAGCGTCCAAACTATCTCCCAACAGATGCTTTGAAGAAGAAGTGTGCACTGTAAAAGGACTCTAGAGTGTCAGCTCTTCTCCTCCTATCTTCTTCCCTTTTGAGCCAATTTAATAATGTTTGGGCCTCAAAGTACTTTTTAATCTAAGTCACCTGTTAGAAGGGACGGATATCTGTGGGATATTTCCTAAATAGAGAGGATGGGGCTTCTGGAGTGAACTCCTTGTCAATTCTTTATCTAACTCATGTTCCTTTTTATATATATCCCTCCTGGTTCCCTGCCTACTGCTTGTGAACCTTTATTTGGTCCATCATACCATAATGGTGCTTAAGTAAGGCAATTTTCCCTACTTGACTGCATATACTGCATGTCCCATTGGAGGACTGGACCATAATATGGGTAAGCTTCAGTGTCACTCAAACATAACCCTTATCACCATATCCATATGGAAGACGTCATTAGTCTCTTCCTGAGGGAACAAATTTATACTACACATTCACTCTGTCCATACTGCCAGAGTATCAACCCAGGGAGTAACTAAACAACAATCAGTCCCACAGACCCGGGCTACAGAATCCTTACAAGTTTCACCTACATTCGGAGGGGGTGGAGAGACCTTTCCTTGCTGTGCACCCATGTCATATATCTGAATTAAGATGGAGGAAGAACAAAATTGACCCCAGGACTGGCCGTACAGAATCTATGCACAACGTCCTTCACAATTGTCAGGTAGTATAATCCCTTAAAATAGGTACTTGCGTTCACCAGTTGCTGGGTTAGAAGGTCATCCAGGACACACACAATAAAGTTAGTACATTTGTCACAGTATCAATCCCTGCTTACCTTCAGCATAAAAAAATTACTTAATGCTTTATAACATCAGAACATAACAGAAAGCATAAGAAAGAGACAGAAAAGAAGCAACAGACAGGGGGTGACAAAAGAAATCAAGGTGCAGACACTATATGAAGTCTTCCCAAAAGACTACCTCTGGTATATCCTTCCCTAAAAGATATAACTATAAAATACTTCCCTTAAAGTATCTGTGTGACCTGGCCAGGAGTCTATTTACAGTCTATCTTCCCCAAAGACAGACACCATTTCTTTTCATTCTATCTTCCCTAAAGACAGATTCTAATCATTCTATCTTCCCTAAAGACAGATTCTAATATTCTACCTTCCCTAAAGGTAGCTTCCCTATTTCTTTCAGAGTGTCTAAAGCGGATTCAAAATAGAAGTAACAGAAAATTTTACGGAAAGCATCGGAATGTCCCCAGTCTTTAGACAGGAATGTTCCAATACTTACCGAATTCCTGTGTTTTCTATCCCGAAGACGAGCTCCCAGCTGAAAGAATATTATCCTTCTCTCTATGCACCGTGATTCCTTTCTGTGTCCCCGAAGACAGACGTCTGGAGAACGTGTCAATGACAGATGCAGAATTATGTCAGAAACAGTTCTATTTATTGTTGTTGTACAGGGCCTTATATACTTTCAAACATACATACAAGAATAGCTTGAGCTCTTATTACAATAATAGCAGTTCCTTATACAGAAAGAAAGGCATCTCTCATTATAATAAATGCTGACTAGAAACTTTCCTTATAAAGACAGAAGGTAATTGTATACATAGTCACCCTTCAATATGATGTCACCCAACCTCTTGTCCTTCATACAGATCACACAGCTAATTCTGTTTAACCCTTCACCTAGCTCCCAATCCAAGTAAAATCCAGCCCTTAAATACTAAACAAAATAGCTCCAGCAACTATGCATTGCTGAAGCCAGCACCACTCTGGAACTTTACTTATCTGACCCAGTTGAGGAACCTGGGTGAGATATACCCCTCTTCTGGGATCCTTATTCACTTTAGAGTTCACATCACCACATACCCCCCCTTTGTTCAAACCTGTGGGGGTGAACACTTGCACCCACCGGATGCTCACAACAGGGCATCCGCCTTATCCTACAACCTTCTGGCTAACTTTTCCCCCTGGAATATGTGATTAGTATCACCTTTTTACCTTTATTCTGCCCTGCCCAGACCAGCTGAGTTTGGTTTGTTACCAATACTGGCTTTCTACTAGTAGAAAATATCTAAGGGACTTGAGTGCCCATCTAATAGCCCGACACATTTGTTTTACTCTCTGGTCTTGCTCTCTTTGTTTCTTTGGCTCTCGCCCATGCCCTTCCCTGAACCTCCACTTTGTCACCATTCCTTTTTTTTCTAGTTTTTTTCAGCATTTCTGCTTCTAGACTTTCTAGCTCTGCAACGACTATAAGTTCCACTTTCAAGTTCATCCTTTACTTCAGCAGTGGTTTCCTCAGCTTTGGCGGCAGTTTCAGAGTCTTTTGCTTCCTCAGTGACTTTTTCCACTTCGGGAGATTCTCCTTCAGCCATTTCTTTGACCTCTGCAACATCTGAGGATTTGTCCAACTCCAAGTCATCGGCCTTAGCTCTTTCAGCTGTTGTCTCTTTGTTGTCGCCACTCACTTTGTGAGCCTTCTCATCCTTCTCAGACAGGGTATTATATACTGACCCTCTTAACTTCTTCTTTTCCTTATTATCAAGGTTGGAGGTACAGGGAACACAGAGGGTCAGCCAGGACATTGCTCTCCCTTTGTGCAGGATTCATGAGAGCCATCCCACAGTAGGATACAGGATCTACATACTGGTCATCCATCTCCTCGTACTTCTTCCCCAGCAGGCTGCTGGCTATTTGGAAGGCCATGTAGGCGGAGGGAACGTCTTTCAGGACCAGATCCTGGCTACCCACTGCCATGAGTCTCTTGGCGTCTGCATCCACATCAGCCGCATAAACGGGTTCAGCGGAAATATATTCCATCTTCTCTGCCTCGGTCGGCACCGCAGCGCCACCATCTCCAGCCCCCTTCTTAACAAGCTTAGACTTCGTGGCATCTTTCAGAGGACTCTCCTCTTTAGGTTTCTCATTTTCCTTTGATTGAGCCAACCTGTCATCTCGAGAACTTCTTGCCTCTAACTCTTCAAGCTTAGTCCTCATTTCTTAGACCTGCTGCTCGAGAGCACGCTTAGACGTCTCCAACTCACAGACGTTCTTCCCTCCGTCATCCTTTCAGCTCACGAGATCCTCCATCTCTGCTCTAACTTGCTTGTTCAGCCTCGCCAATTCATCTCGAGCCTCAATCGCTTCTTCAAGGGCCCTAGCCAGGGAGAGGACCTTAGTCTCCTTTTCCCAAGCATCAGCCTCCGCTCGGTCACGTTCTTCGGCATATTGGGCCGAGATGTATTTCTCTTCAGCCAGGAGTCAGTCAAACTTATCCTGTTTCTTCTCAGATTTTTGCACGAGCTTGTTGGAAGCTTCCCGCTACTTGGCCTCCTGTTCCAGCTGCTCCTCGCTCTGCTCTGTTGCAGCAGACGTAGGAGTACGCCCATTCTCTTTTGGACACCCTATGGAGGTACCACCCAGGGTCCCTTTAAGCACTTTGTCTGTGTCTACTGTAGTCTTTGGTATCTTTCTGGAGTCTTTACTCTTCACCTGGACATTAAGCAGTAGACCCTTCAGTTCACTTGTCTCTTTCTGGGTTTCCTCCTTTGACCCTTCTTTAGCCTTCTTCATTGGCTCTGTAAAGATTGCTAGTCCCTTCTCTAATGCATCCAGGAACGGTATGGAGCGAGCGGAACCATCTTTAAGTTTGCAGATGTACTGACCTGCCGGGTCAACTGTCTGGATCTGGGCCTGAGGCACTAGACTGTCGTTACCCCCCTTAACTCTTGTCTTGTCAGTTATCACCATCCTCTGGTCGCTATTAGTAACCCCCATTATTTTGCAAGATTTTGACATGGTAGGCTCACTCTCTGAGTCCCTATCAGTCACAGCATATATGTCACGCACACCACTCATATCCTGACCGCTAGGGGCGTCGATGAGCTCCTTCCAATTTGGGGCATTTCCTTATTACCCATAGAACACTGGGGAGACTGCTTATCCCCACCTGATACGTGTGGAACACCCTTTAGTACTGCCACATTTTTTGCATTTTTACCAACAGGAGAAGATTATTTCCCAGTCACAGCCTGTAAAGATAATGGGTTATCCTGGGGATAGGTCATCAATAAATATAACTTGGACAACCCCTTTAATGTGACCTATACACTGTACCACTCAATTGCAAAACAAACTGAAATCTTTTAGGTAGAGGGAAGAAAACAAAATAAAATAAAATAATGTGGTTGCATAAGTGTGCACACCCTCTTATAACTGGGGATGTAGCTACTGTATGTTCAGAATTAAGCAATCACATTCAAAATCATGTTACATAGGTGTCAGCATACACCTGCCATCATTTAAAGTGCCTCTGATTAACCCCAAATAAAGTTCAGAAGCTCTAGTTGGTCTTTCCTGAAATTATTTTAGTCGCATCCCACAGCAAAAGTTATGGTCCACAGAGAGCTTCCAAAACATCAGAGGGATCTCATTGTTAAAGGGTATCAGGAGAAGGGTCTCCACGCTGCTATATTTAATGTCTGCATACCGGATGACTTTCGTGAATTCTATGCCACCAACTGACGCGATCATCACCTCTATGAGTGTGTTGACAATGTTGCCACACCCCAGATGATAAGGCCGTTGCTTCATTATGATCAGACCAAAAGCGATCGACTGGATGTTTTTTCATAGAAAAAACTTACATTTTTTTATTATTTTTTTTAAAAGTTGTATGGGTGGGTTTTTAATGCATAAAATAAAATAAAAAATCATAATAAAGTCTCTTAATATTTATTTATTAGAAATAATGCAGACAATTTAAAAAATACCCATCAATTCCAATACAAAGCAAGTACAAAGCTCAGAACTAAATTATTCCAGGATGTCGTAATGGTTCGTTTATTCGACAATGGTTAATCAATTCGACACACGTCCCCGGATAGGGGGCGTAACAGGGATTAAACTGATAGGAATAGTACTAGTTAAGACACCACTCATATAGGGTGTCACAGCACATTGCTCCGTGCATGCGCAGTGCCCCAACTTGGGAGTAAGAGGACCGACCAAGCTGCTTTTTCCATCTCCCGGTTCCTAAAATCAATTCAGTTTGGTGTATCAGAGTTTGGTCTGTCACTGCGAAGGCAGTCGAAGGTACCCGGCCTAAATTTTTTTTCACAAAAGGCAATCCCACCCTGATATGGGACGTAACAGGGATTAAACTGATGAGAATAGTACTACAGAAAATAGCACTCATATCGGGTGTGACAGTAAATTTCACTGCGCAGACGCAGTGACCGTGGCGCGGATTCAAACAAAGGGGAGGGAGCCAGCGTTTTTTTAACCATCTTCCCGTTCGAAAAATCAATTTAATAAATGGACCCCAGATTGGGGATGTCACGTAACAGGGATTAAACTGATGAGAATAGTACTACAGAAAATACCACTCATATCGGGTGTGACAATAAAATGGCACGGCGCAGACGCAGTGACCGTGGCGTGGATTCAAACAAAGGGGAGGGAGCCAGCGTTTTTTTTAACCATCTCCCCGTTCGAAAAATCTATTTAATAAATGGACCCCAGATTGGGGACGTAACAGGGATTAAACTGATGAGAAGAGAGAACTATAGAAAATACCGTGTGGGACATATCGGGTGGGACAGTAAATTGCACGGCACAGACGTGACCGTGGATTCAAACAAAGGGGAGGGAGCCAGCATTTTTTTAACCATCTCCCCGTTCGAAAAATCTATTCAATTCACCTTTCCGGGACCCTTGGTGTTGTACGTGGATAGGTGGAAGAAGAAACCTTAAATTACATCAACGGGACATGGCTAGCTTGGTATCCAACCTTGTACAAATGGAGAGTTTGCGGTTGGGCAAATAGACTGTTTGCGGTTGTTTGCAGTGCATTAAAAGGGGAGTTTGGTCTGTCAATGTCTGTGAAGCAGACGTAACCCTTACACTACCTGATCGATACAACATCATACCTGATTGTATACACACACTGGATGTTTTAAACAACGTTGTTCGAAAAAAATTGGATTTTTAGGTGAATTATGCCTTTTATGGATTAAAATCCAACTCTGCGTCAACTATGTAATTTTCCATGGGAATTTTGCCATGGATCCCCCTCCGGCATGTCACAGTCCAGGTGTTAGTCCCCTTGAAACACTTTTCCATCACTATTGTGGCCAGAAAGAGTCCCTGTGGGTTTTAAAATTTGCCTGCCTATAGAAGTCTATGGCGGTTCACCCGGTTCACCCGTTCGTGAACATTTGTAGAAATTCGCGTTCGCCGTTCACGAACGGAAAATGTTATGTTCGCGACATCTCTACTGTTACATTGTCGTTTGAAAAAAGCACACTTTTTGTGCTAGATAGTACATTTGCGACCTGCGCTGCATTTCTGACAGTCCAATAAAACCGTTAAATACTGCTGTTACATTGTCGTTTGAAAAAAACTCACTTTTTGTGCGATCAGATTTGTGGCCTGTGCAAATCTGATAGTGAAATATAATCAGTAAAACCATCTTTTTCACTGTGGGTGAAAAAAATTATCTTTTTTTTCCATAAAGTACCTTTGTGGCCTGTGCTGCAAATATGATAATGAAATATAATCAGTGAATACAACTGGGATATTGTGGGTCAAAAAAAACCTTTTTTTGGAGATAAAGTACCTTTGCGGCCTGCACTGCGAATCTGATAGTGAAATATAATCAGTAAATCCATCCGTTTCACTGTGGTTGAAAAAAATAATCTTTTTTTGCCCATAAAGTACCTTTGCGGCCTGCGCTGCATTTCTGACAATAAAACCGTTAAATACTGCTGTTACATTTGATTGTTGAAAAAAGCACAACTTTTTGTGCTAGATAGTATATCTGCGGCCTGCGCTGCATTTCTGACAGTCCAATAAAACTGGTAAATACTGCTGTATTGTCGTTTGAAAAAAAAAACACTTTTTGTGCGAGACATCACATTTGCGGCCTGCGCTGCATTTCTGACAGTCCAATAAAACCGTTAAATACTGCTGTTATATTTTTTTTGAAAAAAAAACACTTTTTGTGCTAGATAGTACATTTGCGGCCTGCGCTGCATTTCTGACAGTCCAATAAAACCTTTAAATACTGCTGTTACATTGTCGTTTGAAAAAAACACACTTTTTGTGCTAGATAGTACATTTGCGACCTGCAAAGCATTTCTGACAGTCCAAAAAACCGTTAAATACTGCTGTTATATATATATATTTTTTAAAACACTTTTTGTGCAAGATAGTACATTTGCGGCTTGTGCAGATATAATCAGTAAATTCATCTTTTTCACTGTGGGTGAAAAAAATATATTTTTTCCGAGAAACTACCTTTGTGGCCTGTGCTGCAAACCTGATAGTGAAATATAGTCAGTGAATACAACTGGGACATTGTGGGTCAAAAAAAACCATTGCGAATCTTGTGAAAAAAAATCTGTAAATCCATCTGTTTCACTGTGGGTGAAAAAATCATATTTTTCTTTCCATAAAGTACCTTTGCAGCCAGCGCTGCATTTCTGACAGTCCAATAAAACCGTTAATTTCTGCTGTTACATTGTAATTTGAAAAAAAATCACAGTTTTTGTGCAAGACATTACATTTGCGGCCTGCGCTTCATTTCTGACAGTCCAATAAAACCGTTAAATACTGCTGTTACATTGTCGTTTGAAAGAAACTCACTTTTTGTACCAGATAGTACATTTGCAGCCTGTGCAAATCTGATAGTGAAATATAATCAGTAAATCCATCTTTTTCACTGTGGGTGAAAAAATCTTCTTTTTTTTTCCATAAAGTACCTTTGCGGCCTGCACTGCAAATCTGATAGTTAAATAAAATCTGTAAATCCATCTGTTTCGCTATGGGTGAAAAAATCTTATTTTTTCAATAAAGTACCTTTGCTGCCTGTGCTGCATTTCTGACAAACTAATAAAACCATTAAATACTGCTGTTATATTTTTGTTTGAAAAAAATCACAGTTTTTGTGCAAGACATTACATTTGCGGCCTGCACTACATTTCTGACAGTCCAATAAAACAGTTAAATACTGCTGTTACATTGTTGTTTGAAAAATGCACACTTTCTGTGCTAGATAGTACATTTGCGACCTGCGCTGCATTTCTGACAGTCTAATACAACCGTTAAATACTGCTGTTATATTTTTGTTTAAAAAAAACTCACTTTTTGTGCGAGATAGTACACTCTGCCCTGCCTCTATGCTGGATGTTGAATAAGGCATTAGTGTACATTTTGGCCAAAGCTTAATAGGCCACTCACCACATCAAGGTCGCCTCTATGAGTGGTCCCTAACACTAGTTCCTACCTGTTATGGGTCAGCCACACAAAGTCCAGGGAGCGCAGGTACAGCATGCACGCCAGGCACACTCTGCTTTTAACCCCGTCCAGTGCCATATCAGCTTCCAGCGGATCCAGGGATGCAAGTACCAACATGCATGCTGAGCCCACTGTATACTTCTCCTGGAGCCAAATGGCTACTGGTAGGCGCTATGAAAGCAGACTCAGTTTTATACTGACTTTAAAGCCAGCCACCAGGGCAGACTAACTGGTCAGGTGTGCATGACTGCATGGAGATCGCCATACCTCCAATATATACTACAAAGAAAAAAATGTGGGGGGTTCAGTCAGCACAACCCTGTATGCAGGTGCACATTGCTATGGCGAAATGCAGATACAAATGCAAAAACACAAATGCAATAACACTCTGCCTCATTCAACATCCAGCATAGAGGCAGGGCAGAGTGCTGGTTGCAGAGTGCTATTGCATTTGTGTTTTTGCGCTAATATAGTTAATTCGTCTGTGAGTTCAGGGCTTGACATATTTGCATTGTTGGCTGTTTTATACCCCTGCTCTACATAGCAGACAGGGAAATAATTTTAAAAATGTGTCTGTTACATTGTTGGCTGACATTAACCCTTTTTTGGCTGTTTTATACCCCTGCTCTACATAGCAGACAGGGAAATAATGTAACAAAATTAATCTGTTCCATTGGTGGGTGACATTAACCCATTTTTGCCGTTGAAAAACCCATGCTCTGCATAGGTGACAGGGACTTAAACATCTAAAATTTGTCTGTTCCATTGGAGGGTGACTTTAACCTATTTTTGCCATTGAAAAACGCCTGCTCTGCATTGCTGACAGGGAACTAAATTTAGTAAAAACGTCTGTTACTTCGGTGGGTGACCGCAAAAATGACAAGATGTCAAATAAGGGACGTGGCCCTGGTCGTGGTGCTGCTGGTGTTGGTGGAGCTCCTGTTGCAGGGAGAGGACGTGGTCGATCTGTGCCAGCTACACGCCCAAATGAAACACCTTCCTCAGGTGCTTGTAGGCGACAGAGCCTTCAGCGTTTAGTAGGTCCGAATGCCGCTCTATGAATGGTGAGGCCAGAACAAGTACAGGCGATAGTAGTTTCGGTGGCTGACAGTGCCTCCAGTTCCTTCACATTGTCTCACACCCAGTACCCTGCTGAAAGATCAGAGTTGGCACCTGCAGCCCATGGCCATCAGTCTTTCACCTTACCCCCTTGCAAATTAGCCAAGCTGTCTAAGCCCCAAGTCATGCAGCAGTCTCTTTTGCTTTTTGATGACTCTGCTAGCAGGGTTTCCCAGGGCCATCCACATAGCCCTGCCCCATAAGTGGAAAAGATTGAGTGCACCGAAGCCCAACCACTTATGTTTCAGGATGAGTACATGGGAGGACCACCGCAGCACGTCTCGGATGATGATGAAACACAGGTGCCAACTGCTGTGGCTTTCTGCAGTGTGCAGACCGACAAGGAGGGAAGGGGTGAAGACTGGGTGGAAGATGATGTGGAGGACAATGAATTCCAACATGGAATCAAGGTCATGTGAGTGACCTGTATAGTTCGGAGGAAGAGGCGGTGGTCGCACATAGCCACCAGTACAAAAAAAGAGGGAGCAGGGTGCAAAAGCGGAGCGGCCGTCTCCCAGACAGTATGCCTGCTACTGCCCACCGCACCAAGGGACCGAGCACACCAAAGCCAGCTAAGGAGTTCCCTGGTGTGGCAGTTCTTCAGACAATGTGCTGATGATAAGTCACGTGTGGTTTGCACGCTGTGCAATCAGAGCCTGAAGCGAGGCATAAACGTTCTAAACCTGAGCACAACCTGCATGACCAGGCATTTAAGTGCAAAGCACGAGCTGCAGTGGAGTAGACACTAAAAACCAAGAAAAGTCTCTGGCTCCTCCTGCTTCCTCTCCTGCTGCAGTATCGGCCTCTTCATCCCCCTCTGGAGTGACAGTGGCACCTGCCACCCCGCAAACAGAGGATGTGCCAGCAACGCCACCACCTCGGTCACCAAGCATCTCCACAATGTCCCATGGAAGCATTCAGCTGTCTATCTCCCAAACACTGGAGCGAAATAGGAAGTACCCCCCTACCCACCTGCGATTCCTGGCCCTGAATGCTAACATTTCCAAATTCCTGGCTTTTGAAATGCTGTAATTCCATCTGGTGGACACGGACAGTTTTAAGAATTTGATGGCGGTGGCTGTCCCACAGTAAGTTGTGCCCAGCTGCCAATACATTTCCAGGCGAGCCATCCTTTCCCTACACAACCAAGTGAGGGACAAAATCAGGTGTGCACTGCACAATACCATCTGTGGCAAGGTCCACATAACAACGGATATGTGGACCGGTAAGCACGGTCAGGGACGTTACATCTCCCTAACAGCACACTGGGTAAATGCAGTGGCAGCTGGGCCTGAGGTGGAGAGCAGTTCGGCGCATGTCCTTCCACCACCGAGGATTGCAGGGCGTTTCACTTTGCCTCCTGTTGCTTCCTCCTCCTAGTCCGCTTCCTCATCCTCTACCACTTCTCATCTGGTCAGCGTAACACCTTTGTCACGACCACCCCAGTTTAAATCAGACTTCTGACCGCCAGAACACCCCATCGGAGAGAAAAGCCCAACCGAGGGTGGACCATGACAGGGGGAGATTCAGAATTACCCAAACAGTCAATCCTGGACCCCCCTTATTTTCTGCTGCCACCACGTTCGTTAGTGAATGACTCTATAATGGTAGGTATAGGGATTCAGATCAGCCCCACTATCACACTACAAGCTAACACCAATCATAAAACAGTTATGTCTAGGGATGAGCGAACTCGAACTGTATAGTTCGGGTTCGTACCGAATTTTGGGGTGTCCGTGACACGAACCCGAACCCTACTATTGGCATGGCTGTGATTGGCCAGTGCAGCATGTGACCCAGCCTCTATATAAGCTGGAGTCACGTAGCGCCGCACGTCACTCTGCTCTGATCAGTGTAGGGAGAGGTTGCAGCTGCGACGTTAGGGCGAGATTAGGCAGTGATTAACTCCTCCAAAAGACTTCATTCAGTGATCGATCTACAGCTGTGGATCATTGAACTGCTGCTATTCAATTGCTCACTGGTTTTAGGCTGCCCAGAGTGTTTTTCATTCATTTTTTTCTGGGGTGATCGGCGGCCACTTTGTGTCTTGTGGTGCCACCAAGAACATTTAACCATCAATAGTGTGGTTATTTTTTGACTATATCCTACATCAGGGTCAAGCTGTCACCAAGTGCATTTAACCGTCAATAGTGTGGTTATTTTTTGGCTATATACTACATATGGGGCAAGCTGTCACCAAGTGCATTTAACCCTCAATAGTGTGGTTGTTTTTTTGGCTATATCCTACATATGGGGCAAGCTGTCACCAAGTGCATTTAACCATCAATAGTGTGGTTATTTTTTGGCTATATACTACATATGGGGCAAGCTGTCACCAAGTGCATTTAACCATCAATAGTGTGGTTATTTTTTGGCTATATCCTACATCAAGTTCAAGCTGTCACCAAGTGCATTTAACCATCAATAGAGTGGTTATTTTTTGGCTATCTTCTACATCAGGGTCAAGCTGTCACCAAGTGCATTTAACCATCAATAGTGTGGTTATTTTTTGGCTATATACTACATATGGGGCAAGCTGTCACCGAGTGCATTTAACCCTCAATAGTGTGGTTGTTTTTGGCTATATCCTACATATGGGGCAAGCTGTCACCAAGTGCATTTAACCATCAATAGTGTGGTTATTTTTTGGCTATATCCCACATCAGGGGCAAGCTGTCAC
Organism: Bufo gargarizans; assembly: GCF_014858855.1. NCBI lineage: Eukaryota > Metazoa > Chordata > Amphibia > Anura > Bufonidae > Bufo > Bufo gargarizans. The sequence continues at coordinate 667,382,103 of NC_058080.1, forward strand.
CAAGTGCATTTAACCATCAATAGTGTGGTTATTTCTTGGCTATATCCTACATCAGGGGCAAGCTGTCACCAAGTGCATTTAACCATCAATAGTGTGGTTATTTTTGGGCTATATCCCACATCAGGGGCAAGCTGTCACCAAGCGCATTTAACCATCAATAGTGTGGTTATTTTTTGGCTATATCCTACATCAGGGGCTTGGCTGTGCTTGCTATTTTATTGAGGGGTGAAATACAATTGCCAAAATAGCAGTACCCTAAATCTGGTGTTTCAGCTGTGGCCAGCCAATTGTAATACTGTCTGCTGTCTGGCAAAGGATATATTTTTGTTCAGGGTTGAAATACAATTCCCAACTTAGCAATTTCCTAAATTAGTGATTTCTGCTGTATCAGGGCTACTTTAAATCTATTCATTAAAAGGGTATATAAGATTCAAGGTGCAGATACGGTCATTCTCAATAACTTCACACACACGCTACTGTGCATTTCCAAGTCTAATTCTGTCGGTAAACGTATACCTTTAACCCAGTGCCTAAATATAAGGCCTCAAATTTACATTCATCTAAATCTGTGTTTATTGCTGTGGCTGGACAAGTTATTTAGTGTCCGTCAAAGCACAGTTTTTGTTCTGGGTTGAAATACAATTCCCAATTTAGCAATTTCCTAATTTAGTGGTTTCTGCTGTATCAGACCTACTTTAAATCTATCCCTAAAAGGGTATATTAGATTCAAGGTGCAGATAGGGTCATTCTCAATAACTTCACACACACGCTACTGTGCATTTCCAAGTCTAATTCTGTCTGTAAATGTATACCTGTCATCCAGCGCCTAAATACTAGGCCTCAAATTTACATTCATCTAAATCTGTGGTTATTGCTGTGGCTGGTCAAGTTATTTAGTGTCCGTAAAAGCACAGTTTTTTTTCTGGGTTGAAATAAAATTCCCAATTTAGCAATTTCCTAATTTAGTGGTTTCTGCTGTATCAGACCTACTTTAAATCTATCCCTAAAAGGGTATATTAGATTCAAGGTGCAGATAGGGTCATTCTCAATAACTTCACACACACGCTACTGTGCAGTTCCAAGTCTAATTCTGTCTGTAAACGGATACCTTTCACCCAGCGGCTAAATACTAGGCCTCAAATTTACATTCATCTAAATCTGTGTTTATTGCTGTGGCTGGTCAAGTTATTTAGTGTCCGTCAAAGCACAGTTTTTGTTCTGGGTTGAAATACAATTCCCAATTTAGCAATTTCCTAAATTAGTGTTTTCTGCTGTATCAGACCTACTTTAAATCTATCCCTAAAAGGGTATATTAGATTCAAGGTGCTGATAGGGTCACCCACAATAACTTCACACGCTACCGTGCATTTCCAAGTCTAATTCTGTCCGTAAACGTATGCCTAAATACTAGGCCTCAAATTTATATTCAGCTAAATCTGTCGTTACTGCTGTGCCTTTATTAGTGTAATGCGGTACCTAAATAGATAGCCAGATAGTGTTAGGTGTCTGTAAAAAAGGCCTGAATTTGAATTCAATACATTGGGCCAAATAATATTTTTCTTATTGTGGTGAACGGTAACAATGAGGAAAACATCTAGTAAGGGACGCGGACGCAGACATGCTCGTGGTGGTGTTAGTGGACCCTCTGGTGCTGGGAGAGGACGTGGCCGTTCTGCCACAGCCACACGTCCTAGTGTACCAACTACCTCAGGTCCCAGTAGCTGACATAATTTACAGCGATATTTGGTGGGGCCCAATGCCGTTCTAAGGATGGTAAGGCCTGAGCAGGTACAGGCATTAGTCAATTGGGTGGCCGACAGTGGATCCAGCACGTTCACATTATCTCCCACCCAGTCTTCTGCAGAAAGCGCACAGATGGGGCCTGAAAACCAAGCCCATCAGTCTGTCACATCACCCCCATGCATACCAGGGAAACTGTCTGAGCCTCAAGTTATGCAGCAGTCTCTTATGCTGTTTGAAGACTCCACTGGCAGGGTTTCCCAAGGGCATCCACCTAGCCCTTCCCCAGCGGTGGAAGACATAGAATGCACTGACGCACAACCACTTATGTTTCCTGATGATGAGGACATGGGAATACCACCTCAGCACGTCTCTGATGATGACGAAACACAGGTGCCAACTGCTGCGTCTTTCTGCAGTGTGCAGACTGAACAGGAGGTCAGGGATCAAGACTGGGTGGAAGACGATGCAGGGGACGATGAGGTCCTAGACCCCACATGAAATGAAGGTCGTGCCACTGACTTTCACAGTTCGGAGGAAGAGGCAGTGGTGAGACCGAGCCAACAGCGTAGCAAAAGAGGGAGCAGTGGGCAAAAGCAGAACACCCGCCGCCAAGAGACTCCGCCTGCTACTGACCGCCGCCATCTGGGACCGAGCACCCCAAAGGCAGCTTCAAGGAGTTCCCTGGCATGGCACTTCTTCAAACAATGTGCTGACGACAAGACCCGAGTGGTTTGCACGCTGTGCCATCAGAGCCTGAAGCGAGGCATTAAAGTTCTGAACCTTAGCACGACCAGGCACCTGCATGCAAAGCATGAACTGCAGTGGAGTAAACAACTTAAAAACAAGGAAGTCACTCAGGCTCCCCCTGCTACCTCTTCTGCTGCTGCCGCCTCGGCCTCTTCTGCTGCTGCCGCCTCGGCCTCTTCCTCTGCCTCTGGAGGCACCTGCCGCCCAGCAAACAGGGGATGTACCACCAACACCACCACCTCCGTCACCAAGCTTCTCAACCCTGTCACACGCCAGCGTTCAGCTCTCCATCTCACAAACATTTGAGAGAAAGCGTAAATTCCCTCCTAGCCACCCTCGATCCCTGGCCCTGAATGCCAGCATTTCTAAACTACTGGCCTATGAAATGCTGTCATTTAGGCTGGTGGACACAGACAGCTTCAAACAGCTCATGTCGCTTGCTGTCCCACAGTATGTTGTTCCCAGCCGGCACTACTTCTCCAAGAGAGCCGTGCCTTCCCTGCACAACCAAGTATCCGATAAAATCAAGTGTGCACTGCGCAACGCCATCTGTGGCAAGGTCCACCTAACCACAGATATGTGGACCAGTAAGCACGGCCAGGGGCGCTATATCTCCCTAACTGCACACTGGGTAAATGTAGTGGCGGCTGGGCCCCAGGCCGAGAGCTGTTTGACGCACGTCCTTCCGCCGCCAAGGATCGCAGGGCAACATTCTTTGCCTCCTGTTGCCACCTCCTCCTACTTAGCTTCCTCCTCCTCTTCTTCCACCTGCTCATCCAGTCAGCCACACACCTTCACCACCAACTTCAGCACAGCCCGGGGTAAACGTCAGCAGGCCATTCTGAAACTCATATGTTTGGGGGACAGGCCCCACACCGCACAGGAGTTGTGGCGGGGTATAGAACAACAGACCGACGAGTGGTTGCTGCCGGTGAGCCTCAAGCCCAGCCTGGTGGTGTGCGATAATGGGCGAAATCTCGTTGCAGCTCTGGGACTAGCCGGTTTGATGCACATCCCTTGCCTGGCGCATGTGCTGAATTTGGTGGTGCAGAAGTTCATTCACAACTACCTGACATGTCAGAGCTGCTGCATAAAGTGTGGGCCGTGCTTCCAGCGTTCACAACCTGCCGCTGCTCGCCTGTCTGCGCTACAGCGTAACTTCAGCCTTCCCGCTCACCGCCTCATATGCGACGTGCCCACCAGGTGGAACTCCACCTTGCACATGCTGGACAGACTGTGCGAGCAGCAGCAGGCCATAGTGGAGTTTCAGCTGCAGCACGCACGGGTCAGTCGCACTGCGGAACAGCACCACTTCACCACCAATGACTGGGCCTCCATGCGAGACCTGTGTGCCCTGTTGCGCTATTTCGAGTACTCCTCCAACATGGCCAGTGGCGATGACGCCGTTATCAGCGTTACAATACCACTTCTATGTCTCCTTGAGAAAACACTTAGGGCGACGATGGAAGAGAAGGTGGCCCAGGAGGAGGAGGAGGAGGAGGAGGAAGAGGGGTCATTTTTAGCACTTTCAGGCCAGTCTCTTAGAAGTGACTCAGAGGGAGGTTTTTTGCAACAGCAGAGGCCAGGTACAAATGTGGCCAGCCAGGGCCCACTACTGGAGGATGAGGAGGATGAGGAGGAGGTGGAGGAGGATGAGGATGAAGCATAGTCACAGCGGTGTGGCACCCAACGCAGCTCGGGCCCATCACTGGTGCGTGGCTGGGGGGAAACGCTGGACGATGACGATACGCCTCCCACAGAGGACAGCTTGTCCTTACCTCTGGGCAGCCTGGCACACATGAGCGACTACATGCTGCAGTGCCAGCGCAACGACAACAGAGTTGCCCACATTTTAACGTATGCGGACTACTGGGTTGCCTTCCCTGCTGGATCCACGGTACAAAGACAATGTGCCCACCTTACTTCCTGCACTGGAGCGTGATAGGAAGATGCGCGAGTACAAGCGCACGTTGGTAGACGCGCTACTGAGAGCATTCCCAAATGTCACAGGGGAACAAGTGGAAGCCCAAGGCCAAGGCAGAGGAGGAGCAAGAGGTCGCCAAGACAGCTGTGTCACGGCCAGCTCCTCTGAGGGCAGGGTTAGCATGGCAGAGATGTGGAAAAGTTTTCTCAACACGCCACAGCTAACTGCACCACCACCTGATACGCAACGTGTTAGCAGGAGGCAACATTTCACTAACATGGTGGAACAGTACGTGTGCACACCCCTCCACGTACTGACTGATGGTTCGGCCCCATTCAACTTCTGGGTCTCTAAATTGTCCACGTGGCCAGAGCTAGCCTTTTATGCCTTGGAGGTGCTGGCCTGCCCGGTGGCCAGCGTTTTGTCTGAACGTGTATTCAGCACGGCAGGGGGCGTCATTACAGACAAAAGCAGCCGCCTGTCTACAGCCAATGTGGACAAGCTGACGTTCATAAAAATGAACCAGGTATGGATCCCACAGGACCTGTCCATCTCTTGTGCAGATTAGACATTAACTACCTCCCCTTAACCATACATTATTGTACTCCAGGGCACTTCTTCATTCAATTATATTTTTATTTTCATTTTACCATTATATTGCGGGGCAACCCAAAGTTGAATGACCCTCTCCTCTGTCTGGGTGCCGGGGCCTAAATATATGACAATGGACTGTTCCAGTGTTGGGTGACGTGAAGCATGATTCTCTGCTATGAAAGGAAGACTGATTCTCTGCTGACATGAAGCCAGATTCTCCGTTACGGGACCTCTCTCCTCTGCCTGGGTGTCGGGGCCTAAATTTTTGACAATGGACTGTTACAGTGGTGGGTGACGTGAAGCATGATTCTCTGCTATGATATGAAGACTGATTCTCTGCTGACATGAAGCCATATTCTCTGTTACGGGACCTCTCTCCTCTGCCTGGGCCTAAATATCTGACGATGGACTGTTCCAGTGTTGGGTGACATGAAGCATGATTCTCTGCTATGATATGCAGACTGATTCTCTGCTGACATGAAGCCAAATTCTCTGTTACGGGACCTCTCTCCTCTGCCTGGGTGCCTGGGCCTAAATATCTGACAATGGACTGTTCCAGTGTTGGGTGACGTGAAGCATGATTCTCTGCTATGACATGAAGACTGATTCTCTGCTGACATGAAGCATGATTCTCTGTTATGGGACCTCTCTCCTCTGCCTGGGTGCCGGGGCCTAAATTTATGACAATGGACTGTTTCAGTAGTGGGTGACGTGAAGCATGATTCTCTGCTATGAAGACTGATTCTCTGCTGACATGAGGCCAGATTCTCTGTTACGGGACCTCTCTCCTCTGCCTTGGGTCCTGGGCCTAAATATCTGACAATGAACTGTTCCAGTGTTGGGTGACGTGAAGCATGATTCTCTGCTATGATATGAAGACTGATTCTCTGCTGACATGAAGCCAGATTTTCTGTTACGGGACCTCTCTCCTCTGCCTGGGTGCCGGGGTCTAAATTTATGACAATGGACTGTTACAGTGGTGGGTGACATGAAGCATGATTCTCTGCTATGATATGAAGACTGATTCTCTGCTGACATGAAGCCAGATTCTCTGTTACGGGACCTCTCTCCTCTGCCTGGGTGCCTGGGCCTAAATATCTGACAATGGACTGTTCCAGTGTTGGGTGACGTGAAGCATGATTCTCTGCTATGATATGAAGACTGATTCTCTGCTGACATGAAGCCAGATTCTCTGTTACGGGACCTCTCTCCTCTGCCTGGGTGCCTGGGCCTAAATATCTGACAATGGAATGTTCCAGTGTTGGGTGACCTAAAGCATGATTCTCTGCTATGATATGAAGACTGATTCTCTGCTGACATGAAGCCAGATTCTCTTTTACGGGACCTCTCTCCTCTGCCTGGGTGCCTGGGCCTAAATTTATGACAATGGACTGTTCCAGTGTTGGGTGACGTGAAGCATGATTCTCTGCTATGACATGAAGACTGATTCTCTGCTGACATGAAGCCAGATTCTCTGTTATGAGACTTCTCTCCTCTGCCTGGGTGCCTGGGCCTAAATATCTGACAATGGACTGTTCTAGTGTTGGGTGACGTGAAGCATGATTCTCTGCTATGACAAGAATACTGATTCTCTGCTGACATGAAGCCAGATTCTCTGTTATGGGACCTCTCTCCTCTGCCTGGGTGCCGGGGCCTAAATATATGGCAATGGACTGTTACAGTAGTGGGTGACGTGAAGCCTGATTCTCTGCTATGGGACCTCTCTCCAATTGATATTGGTTAATTTTTATTTATTTTATTTTAATTGTAATTCATTTCCCTATCCACATTTGTTTGCAGGGGATTTACCTACATGTTGCTGCCTTTTGCAGCCCTCTAGCCCTTTCCTGGGCTATTTTACGGCCTTTTTAGTGCCGAAAAGTTCGGGTCCCTATTGACTTCAATGGGGTTCGGGTTCGGGACGAAGTTCGGGTCGGGTTCGGATCCCGAACCCGAATATTTCCGGGAAGTTCGGCCGAACTTCTCGAACCCGAACATCCAGGTGTTCGCTCAACTCTAGTTATGTCTCTAATATCAGTCGACTATAAGACAGGTAGATCTCTTCAGAGCGTACGAGTACTTTGTTGCAGTGGGGCTTAGAGCAATAAGAGAGAGACAATTTAAAAGATATAAAAATATCTTTTACTATAAGTAACACAGAAGTGAAACAAACAATGCATACAAAAATTTACAGAAAAAGATTACAATAGCAAGCTGGGAAGCATGTGGAAAATAAACAGGGATAAAAAGAGAAATACTATCTTGGATTTCGCCTATGCAAAATCCAGGCACAAACTTACGTTCCAACGGACAGCCTATCGGCGATGTGACCACAGGGCAAAAAGCTCCGCTCTCCCATTGCGCACAGACTTTTATACCCCATTCTGTGGGAGGGTAAGGGGGTTTGGCCCAGCAAATCGCCGGCCAAGGGCTGCACGGTGGGTGTTCCTGAAGGAGGGTATGGGAGGGCTTGTTCGCCCCTCCCAGCTGCTGGCCAGGCCAGTTTTCCCTAATTTTACAAAAATGTCCCATAACTTTGCCGGCATAATAAATATGAAAAACTGGGCACTTGTGCTGGGTCCCCCATGAATTTATGGACGATTCTATGGGTGACACCCCACCTCTCTCCCCTCCAGGTGACTAGTAACCCATTTCCCAGTCTGGGAAGACCCCAGAGCTGTCAAGTTTGGACTCTCCTGGTTCCTCTGGGTGAGAGGTGCATTTTGAGGGTACCTACATTTTTGTGTTATAATTCCATATAGCCCCAATATGCTTTTTGGGGTTCTCAGAGCACGGTTCACATGTCTCTCCTAGGCGCTCCCCCCTCCCAGCTATCTCTGCTTCTGATGTGTAAATTGAGCAGGCTGCAAGGAAGGGCCAACTAGCATGTGTTTAATTTTCATGGTTCCAAGGTGGGCAGGAGACATATGGGCTGGGGTTTGTCCTTAGAAGTTGTCCGAGGTGTGAAGTGATCTCAGCAGGGGGTGATTAGAGTCTGTGGTCTCCAAAGGGCTACAGGAACGACCATATATGGACGTCCTGTTCCCTGATTAGATGTGGCCCTCATTAGATGTGGTTCATTTTTTCTAAACTGACAGTCATTTTTTAATAAGATCCGGACGGGGACGTGACATCGCGTCACAACCTTCACCACCAACTTCAGCACAGCCAGGGGTAAACGACAGCAGACTTTTTTATTTCTTATATTTCCCAATGTTTTGGGTGTGCCCTAATAAAAAAATAAAATAAAAAAATCAACAGGGTTAGCTACCTCCTCCTCCTCCACCGCCGCTTCCACCTACACCACCAAATCTACTGCCTCCTCAACCTCCTACTCCATATCGACCTTCACCTCCTAGATCAAGATTATAATTTTTTTTTTTACGTATTTTATGTTATTTTAAGTCATTTCACTAATTCGTCTGTTACATTGTTGGGTGACATTCACCAATTTTTGGCTGTGATATACCCCTGCTCTAGATAATGGACAGGGAAATACATTTCACTAATTTGTCTGTTACATTGTTAGGTGACATTCACCAATTTTGGGCTGTGATAAACCCCTCCTCTATATACCGGACAGGGAATTAAATTTAGTAAAAATGTCTGTTACTGATCAGAAAATGCGCAAATACAATCGCACGCTGGTCGACGTGCTGCTGATGGCATTCACACCTGACAGCGGGGGCTCAGTGGAAGCACAAGGCGAAGGCTGAGGAGGAGGAAGAGGTCGCCAACGCAGCTGGGGCACCTCCAGCACCTCAGAAGGCAGGGTTAGCATTGCCGAAATGTGGAAAAGTTTTCTTAGCACGCCACAACAACCATCACCACCAGCTGATGTGGAACGTTTTAGCAGGAGGCAGCATTTCAGAAACATGGTGAAGCAGTATGTGTGCACACGCCTACACGTACTGACTGAAGGGTCTGCCCCCTTCAACTTCTGGGTCTCCAAAATTGGGCACATGGCCTGAGCTTGCCCTTTACGCCTTGGAGGTGCTGGTCTGCCCTGCAGCCAGTGTATTGTCTGAACATTTGTTTAGCACGGCAAGAGGGGGTTATCACAGACAAGAGCAGCCGTCTGTCCACAGACAACGTGGACAAGTTCACATTCATTAAAATTAACCAGGCAGGGATCCCACAGGACTTGGCCGTACCTTGTGTAGAATAGACATGACAGCGCACTTTCTCTTTGTTTTATTTTTTTATATTTCCCAATGTCAAAACCAAAATCCAGTGTTGGCTACCTCCTCCTCCTCCACCGCTGCTTCCACCTACACCTCCACATCCACCGCCTCCTCAACCTCCTACTCCATATGGACCTTCTACTCCTAGATCAATATTATTATTTTTTATTTTTACGTATTTTATGTTATTTTAAGTCCTTTCCCTATCTACATTTGTTTGCAGAGCACTTGCCATGCTCTTAACCACATTTTGCTGCCTTTTGCAGCCCTCCAGACCTTTCCATGACTTTTTTAGAGCCATTTTAGTGCTCCAAAGTTCGGGTCCCTATTGACTTCAATGGGGTACGGGGTCAAGTTCGGGTGCCGAACTCAAACATTTTAGCGAAGTTCGGCCGAACCCCGCAAACCCGAACATCCAGGCGTCCGCTCAACTCTACACATGACCTAACCCCTCAGGTGAATGCAGTAAAAATAAATGAATAAATAAAAACTGTGCCAAAACAACCAATTTTTTGGGTCACCTTGCCCCATAAAGTGTAACAATGAATGATCAAAAAATCATATGTACCAAAAATGGTACCCACAAAATGTCAACTGTTCCTGCAAAAAATGAGCCCCTGCACAAGACGATCGGCAGAAAAATACAAAAAATATGGCGTTCAGAAAATGGAGACACAAAAACTTTTTTTTTTTTTCAAACATGCTTTATTATGTAACACAAACAAACAAACAAAGAAAGTAGACATATTTGGTGTCATTGCGTCCATAACAACCTGCTCTATAAAAATAGCGCATGATCTACCCTTTCAGATGAATGTTGTAAAAAAATCAAAACGGTCCCAAAACAGTCATTTTTTGGTTACCTTGCCTGACAAAAAATGTAATATTGAGCAATTAAAATATGTATAATATGTACCCCAAAATAGTACTAATAAAACTAGCAAGGGGCTTCAAATGGGACATGGCATCTAAAAACCAGTTGTAAGGGAGTCTGCGGTTCCGGTTCCCTTGCAGGCAGATACGGTGGAGCGTCCACATGGGCGCCGGAGGGGACGACCGCGGGGATCCCGCAGACTTGCCGAGCTGATGGCAATACGTCGCTGCCAGTTCTGCCTCCGGTGTCTCCAGCGTCCATGCTGGCGCGATCCCATGCCTGTGCAGAGTCGGTTGAGCATCCACGTGCACGCCCGAGGGGTGATTCACAAAGGAATGCGCAGCCGAGTGTGCGTGCATCTTATGTGCTACGTTGGCCACTGGCAGGTAAAGCACCTGTGCACAAATTCAAAGTTGATTATAAGGCTACATGCACATGACAATGCTGTTTTTTGCGGTCCGCAAACCGCAGATACGCAAAAAACAGAAGCCGCCCGTGTGCCTTCCACAATTTGTGGAACGGAACGGGCGGCCCATTGTAGACATGCCTATTCTTGTCCGCAAAACGGACAGGAATAGGACATGCTATATTTTTTTTTGCGGGACCACAGAACTGTGCAATGGATGCGGACAGCACACAGAGTGCTGGCGCATCTTTTGCAGCCCCATTGAAGTGAATGGGTCCGCATCCGAGCCGCAAAAACGGCGGCTCGGATGCGGACCAAAACAACGGTCATGTGCATGTGGCCTAATGAGTAGGATCATCGCATGGCCTATGAGGTTCTGACAATCAGCACTCTGTGATTGGCCACCAGTTGTTTAAAAGGTGATCTCCCTGGCTGATCAATGCGCACTGTTGTCTCTACAACCTGGGAGTATGCTGGTTCATATTCACTAAGTTTGATCCATGCATGAACGCTGTGTGTCTTCATCTAGTGAATGCCTATGTAAACCTTGTCTCTGCTCTACAGTTGCCCCATGTTTGGCCTTGGATCAGACCCTGGATACTTCACCATCTCATCCTTAGGTACCTGGTTTCATGGACTCTTCTGTATGAACTATAGCCTGGTCTGGCTTTTCTCCGACGTTTTCCCACAGAGGTTATTATTTGAACTACGTTATTTGATTTCTGTCTTGGACTTTACTGCTGTGTTTTTAAGAAATCCACATTTGTTCAAATCATTGCCTGGTTGCTTGTGGTTCTGCAGCCTTAAACCAGTCCACCAAAATCTGCATTCCAAAAACCATATGGCACTTCTGTTCTTCTGCACCCTGCCATGTGCCCTTACATCAGTTTACGATCACATGTGGGGTGTTTCTGTAAACTGCAGAATCAGGGTAATAAATATTAAATTTTGTTTGGCTGTTAACCCTCAATATGCTATAGAAAAAAATGGATTCAAATGGAAAATCTTCCAAAAAAAGTTAAATTTAGAAATTTCATCTCCATTTTCTTTTAATTCTTGTGGAACACCTAAAGTGTTAACAAAAATTGTAAAATCAGTTTTGAGTAACTTGAGGGGTGTAGTTTCTACAATGGGGTCATTTATTGAGGATTTCCACAATGTAAGTCCTACAAAGTGACTTCAGACCTAAACTGGTCCTTAAAAATTAGATTTTGGAAATTTTCTTAAAAACTTTAAGAATTGCTTCTCAAATTCTAATCCTTCTAGCATCCTAACAAAATAAAATGAAATTGACAAAATCATGCCAACATAAAGTAAACATATGGAGAATGTTAAGCAATAAATATTTTATGAGATATCACTTTCTGTTTTAAAAGCAGAGAAATTAAATATGTTGAAAATTGCAAATGTTAAAAATTTTGGGGTAAATTTGGGATTTTTCATAAATAAAGGTAAAATATATTGACTCAAATATATGACTATCATGAAGTATAATGTGTCACGAGAAATCGCTTGGCTCAGAATGGATAAGTAAAAGTGTTCCAAAGTTACCACATAAAGTGATACATGTCAGATTTGCAAAAAATGGCCTGGGCAGGAGGGAGAAAACAGTCCCGGGATAGAAGGGGTTAAAAAAGAATACATTTGAAAACACCATGAAAAATACAAATAAAAAGAAAAAAGTGCAAAAAACAAATAAAAAAACAAAACTGTGTCTCCTGTCCCCCAGAGGTCTTTTAAAGACCTCTTGGGGGATATACAGTGCTGCAAAAATATATTAGAAAAGGAAAAAAATAATTTAGCAAAAAATAAATAAATAAAAGTAAAAGAAAACAATAAAAATAAAAATAAAGTACAAAATAACATTGTTCACTGTCCCCTAACGGTCTTTTTATGATCTCTTGGGGGACATGTGGCAAAAATATATTTTAAAAATAAATAATAAAGTGATTCAAAAAAATTATAATTATATAATCAATAAAAAAAAGTCTTTTTGTAGCAGAGGTCTTTTTGTAGCAGAAATATATAAAAAAAATAAGTTAAGAAAAGAAAAAATTATAAAATACATAAAAGAAAAAAGCCCACACCAACCAAAACCATTAGAATTATCACCCCATTCATGTGAAACTATACATATTATATAATAAAATGACATATAGGTAACTAATTATAATAATTTGCATATTTAAATAATGAGCTATAGTTTGAATAAAAATGACTTTAAAGAAATTTTGTACAGTTTCCCCCTAATAAAACTAAAAAAATATATTAAAAATCCCTGTGTCATGTATTAAAAAGCTGCAAGTGTTTGAACCACGTGTGCTAAATCACAAAGCAGTGACTGGCCATTAAGGCCTTTTCTGTCCTGGTCATTAAGGCCTCTTTCACACGGGCGTCGCGTGTTAGGGCCGAAAAAGGATGCGGGTGCGTTTCGGGAAAATGCACAATTTTTCCACGTGAGTGCAAAGTGTTTTAATGCGTTTTGCACGCACGTGAGAAAAATCGGCATGTTTGGTACCCATACCTGAATCCGGACTTCTTCACAGAAGTTTGGGTTTGGGTTAGGTATTCTGTAGATTTTATTATTTTCCCTTATAAATTAGGGATGGAGGGGTTAAAAAAATAAAAATTAAAAATTAAACTCACCTCATCCACTTGTTCGCGCAGCCCGGCTTGTCTTCTTTCTTCTTCTTTAAGGACCTGGGAGAAAAGGACTTTGGTGACATCACTGTGCTCATCACATGGTCCATCACCATAATGATGGACCATGTGATGAGCGCAGTGACATCACCAAAGGTCCTTTTCCTCCCAGGTCATCAAAGAAGAAGAAAGAAGACAAGCCGGGCAGCGCGAACAAGTGGATGAGGTGAGTGCTGTCTGCATCTTTTGGGGCCCGATTGAAGTGAATGGGTCTGCATCTGAGCTGCAAAACAATGCGGATCAGATGCGGACCAAAACAATGGCCATGTGCGTGAGCCCTCAGGGAAAGTGCTTACTGGTTATTACGGGGCACCTACAGTATATCTGGGGGTGCAGGAGGCAGTAAGAACCAGTGAGCGCCGTCCTCTGCAGTGAAGGAAAGCGCTTATTTGTGATTAGGAGGCAGGAAGTAAATGTCACCACTTAAAGGGGTTTCCCAGTGATTTTTAACAAGTTCCTGCAGTGTAGTCCCTGACACAGAAGATTCCTACTGTCCTGCTCCATGCTGCTCTCGCTGTCTCCATCTTCCGGTCCCAGATATACTGCAGGTGCCCCCCCTTTTTTTTTTTTTTTCCGCAGCCCCTTGAATTAGAGTGATGTGACAATGCGTTCCCCAGACCAAACCATAATAAGGTTGTGGGCCCCAGGTGTACAGGCAATTTATTTTCAATTCTATTTGTTCAAAACAATTAAAACTATGGGGGTGATTTATTAACCTGAAACGCGCCTATATTAGGTGTATTTCACGTGCCACAATCTGCAACTTTTCCCCGCTAGGAAGCTGGCTTACATATAGAAGTGGCACTGGATGCGCCGAAGTTATGTGGAGGCTGGCGCCTCTACATAACTTCGCTGATCCAATGCAGGAGGAGGGGCTATATTCACACCGGCATCTAAAACGCTGGTCTTAAAGGGACACTGACAGGCCCAATAACCATAATTAGCTGTAAATATGCATGCACAGGTCTTCTAATGTGCATTAAAAACATATAAGTATAACCCCTGTCCACATTATGAATACAGTAAACTCACGTTTTATAACCTGAAGTAATCGTTCTTCTTTCTGCCCAAGGGGCGGGGTTTCAGCTCTACTTGCGCCCAGCCAGCATCAGCCCAACCGCCGTTTTGAAGCGCCGCCCAGCTCATCAATATTCACTTCGCTGGGCGGCTTCTGCTGTCCCGACCTTCCGAGATCCGGCGCATGCCCAATAGAAAGCTATGGGTGCCGGGCGCATGCGCAGAAGCTGAAAGTGAGTCCGATGCCCACAGCTTTCTATTGGGCATGCGCCGGATTTTGGAAGGTCGGGACAGCAGAAGCCGCCCAGCGAAGTGAATATTGATGAGCTGGGCGGCGCTTCAAAACGGCGGTTGGGCTGATGCTGGCTGGGCGCAAGTGGAGCTGAAACCCCGCCCCTTGGGCAGAAAGAAGAACGATTACTTCAGGTTATAAAACGTGAGTTTACTGTATTCATAATGTGGACAGGGGTTATACTTATATGTTTTTAATGCACATTAGAAGACCTGTGCATGCATATGTACAGCTAATTATGGTTATTGGGCCTGTCAGTGTCCCTTTAATATATTATATAATATTTTAGATACATTGGAGCAATTGAAAAATAGTTATGAAGTTGTACAGAGTCTTCAAAGTGTAACTATTATTTAACTTTTTTAATGTATAGGGATAATCATGTTAATTGTTTTTGAAATATATTTTCTTATGGAAAAATGTACACTTTTATTGGAAAGCTGGCAGTAAATTATTCGCTTAGCAAACCTCTGAAAGTAAGGCCTCATGCACACGACTGTTCCATTTTTTACGGTCCGCAAACCGCGGATCCGCAAAAAATTGAAGCCGCCCGCGTGCCTTCCGCAACTTGTGGAACGGAAAGGGCGGCCGTCAATATAAATGTCTATTCTTGTCCGCAAAGCGCGGACAAGAATAGGACATGTTATTTTTTTTTTGCGGTGCCACAGAACGGAGCAACGGATGCTGTCCGCATCTTTTGCGGCCCCATTGAAGTTTTGGCGGCTCGGATGCAGACCCAAACAACGGCCGTGTGCATGAGGCCTTACTAAGGAGAATCAGTCTTTAGAATCCTACTGAACGCTAAAGATGGTTTATTGGAACCACGTCGAATGTATACACTGGGAAAAAAAGATGCTAAAGTGTAGTCCAGTAAAAACAATCCTGAAATATGCCTATATTAGGAGTATTTCCGGCACAAATTGCAATTTGTGACTCCCCCCCCCCCCCCGCTCATGCCAGATTTAGGCCTCTTTCACACTACCGTGTTTTTTTTTTCCGTTTTGCGGGCCTTTTCTTGCGTTCCGTATACGGTCCGAATGCTGAACCATTCATATCAATGGTTCCGCAAAAAAAACGGAATGTACTCCGTATTCATTCCGTTTCTGTATTTCCGTTTTTCCGTTCCGTTGAAAGATAAAACATGTCCTATTATTGCCCTCAAATCACATTCTGTGGCTCCATTCAAGTCAATGGGTCCGCAAAAAAAACGGAATACATACGGAAATGCATCCTTATGTCTTAAGTATCCGTTCCGGAACAATCTATTGAAAATGTTATGCCCAGCCCAATTTTTTCTATGCAATTACTGTATACTGTATATGCTATACGGAAAAATGGAACAGAAAAACTGAACGGAAACGGAAACACAACAGAAACAAAAAAAACGGAACAACAGATCCGTGAAAAACGGACGGCAAAACACTGAAAACCATACGGTAGTGTGAAAGAGGCCTTAAGGGCTCTTTCACACGAGTGTGTCCAGATAAGGTCCGAATGCGTTGCAGCAAACCCGTGCGAGTAGGTACCCAATTGCAGTCAGTTTTGACTGCGATTGCGTTCCGTTGTTCAGTTTTTATCGCGCGGGTGCGATGCGTTTTGCACGCGCATGATGAAAAACTGAATGTGGTACCCAGACCCAAACTTCTTCACAGAAGTTCAGGTTTGGGTTCAAGGTTGTGTAGATTATATTATTTTCTCTTATAACATGGTTATAAGGGAAAATAATAGCATTCTGAATACAGAATGCATAGTACAGTCGTGGCCAAAAGTTTTGAGAATTACATAAATATTGGAAATTGGAAAAGTTGCTGCTTAAGTTTTATAATAGCAATTTGCATATACTCCAGAATGTTATGAAGAGTGATCAGATAAATTGCATAGTACTTCTTTGCTATGAAAATTAACTTAATCCCCAAAAAAACTTTCCACTGCATTTAATTGCTGTCAGTAAAGGACCTGCTGAAATCATTTCAGTAAACGTCTTGTTAACTCAGGTGAGAATGTTGATGAGCACACGGCTGGAGATCATTATGTCAGACTGATTGGGTTAAAATGGAAGACTTGACCTGTTAAAAGGAGGGTGATGCTTGAAATGATTGTTCTTCCATTGTTAACCATGGTGTCCTGCAAATAAACACGTGCAGCCATCATTGCGTTGCATAAAAATGTCTTCACAGGCAAGGATATTGTGGCTACTAAGATTGCACCTCAATCAACAATTTATAGGATCATCAAGAACTTCAAGGAAAGAGGTTCAATTCTTGTTAAGAAGGCTTCAGGGCATCCAAAAAAGTCCAGCAAGCGCCAGGATCGTCTCCTAAAGTGGATTCAGCTCCGGGATCGGAGTGCCACCAGTGCAGACCTTGCTCAGGAATGGCAGCAGGCACGTGTGAGCGCATCTGCACGCACAGTGAGGCGAAGACTTTTGGAAGATGGCCTGGTGTCAAGAAGGGCAGCAAAGAAGCCACTTCTCTAAATAAAAAACATCAGGGACAGATTGATCTTCTGCAGAAAATATGGTGAATGGAGTGCTGAAGACTGGGGCAAAGTCATATTCTCCGATGAAGCCTCTTTCCGATTGTTTGAGGCATCAGGAAAAAGGCTTGTCCGGAGAAGAAAAGGTGAGTTCTACCATCAGTCCTGTGTCATGACAACAGTAAAGCATCATGAGACCATTCATGTGTGAAGTTGCTTCTCATCCAAGGGAGTGGGCTCACTCACAATTTTGCCCCAAAACACAGCCATGAATAAAGAATGGTACTAAAACACCCTCCAACAGCAACAATCCAACAACAGTTTGGTGAAGAACAATGCATTTTCCAGCACCGTGCCATAAGGCAAAAGTGATAACTAAGTGGCTCGGGGACCAAAACGTTGACATTTTGGGTCCATGACCTGGAAACTCCCCAGATCTTAATCCTATTGAGAACTTGTGGTCAATCCTCAAGAGGCGGGTGGACAAACAAAAACCCACTAATTCTGACAAACTCCAAGAAGTGATTATGAAAGAATGGGTTGCTATCAGTCAGGAATTGGCCCAGAAGTTGATTGAGAGCATGCCCAGTCGAATTGCAGAGGTCCTGAAAAGGAAGGGCCAACACTGCAAATACTGACTCTTTGCATAAATGTCATGTAATTGTCGATAAAAGCCTTTGAAACGTATGAAGTGCGTGTAATTATATTTCACTACATCACAGAAACAACTGAAACAAAAGATCTAAAAGCAGTTTAGCAGCAACCTTTGTGAAAACTAATATTTGTGTCATTCTCAAAACTTTTGGCCACGAGTGTAAAATAGGGCTGGAGGGGTTAAAAAAAAAATATTTTTTTTTTAACTCACCTTAATCCACTTGTTTGCGCAGCCGGCATCTCTTCTGTCTTGTTCTGTGAGTAATAGGACCTTTGATGACGTCACTACGCTCATCACATGGTCCATCACATGTCCCATCACCATGTGATGAATCATGTGACGGACCATGTGATGAGCGTAGTGACGTCATCAAAGGTCCTATTCCTTACAGAACAAGACAGAAGAGATGCCGGCTGCACGAACAAGTGGATTAAGGTGAGTTAAATTATTATTTATGTATTTTTTAACCCCTCCAGCCCTATTGTACTATGCATTCTGTATTCAGAATGCTTTTATTTTCCCTTATAACCATGTTATAAGGGAAAATAATAAAGATCGGGTCCCTATCCCGATCGTTTCCTAGCAACCATGCGCGAAAATCGCACCGCATCCGCACTTGCTTGTGGATGCTTGCAATTATCATGCAGCCCCATTCACTTCTATGGGGCCTGTGTTGCGTAAAAAACACACAAAATAGAGCTTGCTGTGATTTTCACACAACGCACAAGTGATGCGTTAAAATCACCGCTCATGTGCACAGCCCCATAGAAATGAATGGGTCTGGATTCAGTGTGGGTGCAATGCATTCAACTCACGCATTGCACCCGCGCTGAAAAAACTTGCCCGTGTGAAAGGGGCCTAAATGTACGCCTGTTTTAGGTGTAGAAAATGGTCTAAATGTAAGCCAGCTTCATAACTTCAGTGAATACACCACCACATATAGGTGTTATTAAGACTGGTACGGTATTTTAAACCAGACCCCCAAAGTATACTTTTTTTTTTATAATGGAACCCTAGCATCGCCACTGTACCGCATATGTCTGAGACGTTCATCATGTATATACATTAGGTATGGGACAAAAACATGATGTGAACACAGCACTAACCCTGGGTTCAGACCTGAGCGGTTAGAAAGGAGCGCTCTGTATGCGCGATTGCATGGGCGGTTACAATCGTGCATACAGAGACAAGCGAACACACATTGTCGCGCGTTCCCTAATATCTATGTGCGGGAACGCGCGACAAAACGCCCCAAAAAGCTCAAGAACTTGTTTGAGCATCGGTGAGAACCATTCCCATAGGGAAGCATTGGTTTCTCCTTGTTGAGCGTTTTACAGCGCGTAGGAACTTAGGGTAAGATGCAGAGGTAGGATTCTCAGCCTGCCTCCTTACTCATTGCCCCTGGCAATGCCTTCCTGCATGTGTCTTTAATATATTCTACTACAAAGTTCTGTATTTTACCAAGTTCCAGTGCCAAGTGAGAGTGGTCTGGACCGATCACTGCTATGCCGTTCTTTTTCAGCTTCCAAGCTCTTCCCTGCTTAGTTTAGTGAGCTCCAGGCAGATAGAGGTTAACAGCGCTGCAACAATCAGCATGTCCCTGGTTAGCTACTAATCATTGGGCAATAGGGGATGAAGCGATCAATGCTGAGAAATTAAGTAAAATTATAGTTATACTTTAAAATCTTTCCAGACTTGGAAATTGCCATTCTGCCATCTTTATGTACATTTACTTCTATAGGTTGGTTCTCCCTCTGAACCACTCTCTGTTTTGCAGCACATTAAACTCTGTAGGTACGTCTGGCACTTTGAGAATCCATAGCAATAGATAAGAGGATCAAGACAGCAACTGATGCTACTGATGCAGACACACACAATATACATTACATACAACATTTCACTTGGTTGTTTATAAAAACTCAGATAGTGAAAGAAAAAGATGATGTTGGCTGGCCCAAAGCCAAGTACAAAGACACATAGCACGGTCACAGTGAGGACCACAGCTCGAGATCTACTGAACGTGCTGACTATTGCTGTAGAACTCAGTTTTCTGATGACACCTATGTAGCAGAAGGTTGTAATAATTAAAGGTAAGAAGAATAAGAGTGAGATATAAGTGGTAAAGTAGTGAGCATAAAAATTGCGACGAACTTCCAGAGGCAGCATATCATGACAGGTTGTAATGTTCAAAGTCTTAATATGATATGTTTGCTGAGTTATGAGCAGAGGCACAGTGCTTGAAATGGCCAGAATCCAAGTAAGTATACAGGCCATCCACGCCCGGGTTGTTGTCCGCCAGTACAGAGACTGTATTGGGTAGACCACAGCCAGGAACCTGTCCACACTGATGCTGGTCATAAGCAGGACGGAGCAGTACATATTACAGTTAAATGCTGCCGTGACCAGACGGCACATTCCTTCTCCAATGCGCCAGTCATTCCCAGAGAATCGATATATTATGGTGAAAGGGAGAAAAATAATAAAGAGCACATCAGCGATGGCCAGGTTCAGCATGTACACCACCGCTGGTTTCCTGACTTTTATCTTGATGAGGAATATAAAGATTGCCATCACATTTATAGGGAGCGCCACCATGAATACCAGGGTGTATACTGACGGTATGAACCTAGTCATCCACTGACCACTGAGATAGGCTTGAGCTGTGTTAGATATGATTGTTCCACTGCCATTTGTACCTAGAAACAATAAAAAAGAATATTAATATTAAACCAAGAAATTAAAGGGCAAAATATTGCAATTCCTACACCATTTGCTATACCTTTTGTCAATATTAGAAATGAGCGAATCGAAGCTGACAAAGTGGAATTCGATCTGAATTTCAGGAAAAATTTGATTCGCAACGAATGCAAATTTCCTCGCGCTTCGTGGTAACGAATCAATTTTTTCCTAAAATAGCTGCTGCAGCTGTGAAAACATGGGGCAAGGAACTCTGGGAAGGCGGGATCACTCAGATTGACATGCCTGCATGCAGCCAATCAGCAGCCAGCCAGCCCTGTGATGTCACAGCCCTATAACTACAGCAGCCATCTTGGATTCAGAGATTTTCCAGCATTCTGAGTGCAGGGACAGACATGAGATGGCACTAGGGACAGCAAAAGAAAAACCTGATTGTGAAAAGAAAACCTGAAGAAACGATTTAAAAGTGCAGGGAAAGGATAGGGAGGAATCATTGCACAGAATCTTAGTGCAGGGAGATGTCAGAAGGCGCTAGGGACAGTGCTAGAAACGTGATTTACAAGTGAAGCAAAAGATTATTTGGGGATTCAAATAGACATTATACAGCTCTGTCATTCCAGCACTTTGTTCTTGGGGTGCAAGTGCTATGTTGAAAAGCTTATATCTATTTTTAAAAAGAAAAACATATAAACAGTTCACTTTTGTAGTTATATGTGGTGAAAGCATTTAGTGGCATATTTCAGTACAAAAAGAATAATATATACGTAGTTAATTTCTGCAGTTATATGTGGTAAAAGCGTTTAGTGGCGTATTTCAGTACAAAAAGAATAATATATGCGCAGTTCATTTCTGCAGTTATATGTGGTGAAAGCGTTTAGTGGCCTATTTCAGTACAAAAAGAACAATATATACGCAGTTCACTGTTGCAGTTATTTGCGGTAAAAGCGTTTAGTGATGTATTGCCGTACTAAAAGAAAAATATATACGCAGTTTACTTCTGCAGTTATATGCTGTGAAAGCGTTTAGTGGGGTATTTCAGTACAAACAGAAAAATATATACGCAATTCACTTCTGCAGCTATATGTGGTGAAAGCGTTTAGTGGCCTATTTCATTACAAAAAGAAAAATATATAAGAGTTCACTTCTGCAGTTATATGTGGTGAAAGCATTTAGTGGCGTATTTCAGTACAAAAAGAATAATATATACGCAGTTCATTGTTACAGTTTTTTGCGGCAAAAGTGTTTAGTGACGTATTTCAGTACAAACAGAAAAGTATATACGCAGTTCACTTCTGCAGTTATATGTGGTCAAAGCATTTAGTGGTGTGTTTCAGTACAAAAATAATAATATATACGCTCTTCACTGTTGCAGTTATTTGCGGTAAAAGCGTTTAGTGACGTATTTCAGTACAAAAAAAATATATATATACGCAGTTCACTTCTGCAGTTATTTGTGGTGAAAGTGTTTAGTGGCCTATTTCAGTACAGAAATAAAAATATATACGCACTTCATTGTTGCAGTTATTTGTGGTGAAAGCGATTACTGGATGATTTCAGTACAAAAAGATAAATATATGCGCACTTTACTGTTGCAGTTATTTGTGGTGAAAGCGTTTAATGGCCTATTTCAGTACAAAATGAAAAATATATTCTCAGTTCACTTCTGCAGTTATATGTGGTGAAAGCGTTTACTGGCCTAGTACAAAAAGAAAATATACACCCATTTCACTTCTGCAGTTATTTGTGGTGAAAGCATTTAGTGGCCTATTTCAGTACAAAAAGAAAAATATATACGCAGTTAACTGTTGCAGTTATTTGCGGTAAAAGCGTTTAGTGGCCTATTTCAGTACAAAAAGAAAAAAATATATACAGCGCTTTTAGGGGTGTTTAAATTTAATTTTTATTTAGTTAGTTCAGCTAAGACAGAGAAGTGCCAGGCCCTGCACAGGGGAGTGTCAGAGGCCTAAATGTTTCTGGCGCAGGCACAGGTCGCAGCAGAGTAAGGGGGTGTGGCAGCAGTGGTCACTTCGAGAGGCCTGAGCTCCCAGTGTCAGCTAGTGGTCGTGTCTTGACCAGCAACCCAGCGGTTCTTGATTGGTTGACTTGATATTCAACTTTGTTGCAAATTACAGCAGCATCAGCAGCCTGAGTCTAGAGTCGCTGATGAGTAGCTTTCTTCACCCGCACAGTGAAGAAACTACTCACCAGCAGGTAGACATAGAGCAGAACCTTTAACCAGCAGGTGGTGACATACTTGGAGTGCACCCTGCCAGCCGTCATTGAAGATCCGCTGGACTACTGGGCAGCCAAACTGGATTTTTGGCCGCAACTGGTTGAGTTTGCCCTGGAAAAGTTGTCATACCCAGCCAGTAGTGTGGCATCAGAGTAGGTGTTTAGTGTGGTGGGGGCCATAGTTACCCCAAGGAGAATTTGCCTGTCCACTCAAAATGTGGAGAGACTGACCTTTGTTAAGATGAATCAAGCGTGGATCAGCCAGGATTTCCACCCACCAATGCCTGATGCATCTGATTAGATTGTCCATGCCACCTCACTCAAACCTTGAAAAAAGAGAATGGTTTCTTGTGGCTACCTGCCTCAGCTACTACTCTGATGCTGCCACCCACCTGATGCCACACATCTGATGCCAAGTGCTCCTTCTTTCACCCACCTTCATCAGCGGGTACTGCCCGACTCTGTCACCGGGTCTCTTTGTGGTCTCCTGATGCTGCTGCTGCCATCTCCACACTATATCACCTTCACACTCTGTGGTTTCCTGATGCTACTGCTGCTGCCATCTCCACACTGTGTCACCTTGCCACTCTGTGGTATCCTGATGCTGCTGCCATATCCACACTATGTCACCTTGCCTCTCTGTGGTATCCTGATGCTGCTGCTGCCATCTCCACACTATGTCACCTTGCCACTCTGTGGTATCCTGATGCTGCCATCTCCACACTATGTCACCTTGCTACTCTGTGGTATCCTGATGCTGATGCTGCCATCTACACAGTATGTCACCTTGCCACTATGTAGTATCCTGATGCTGCTGCCATATCCACACTATGTCACCCTGCCACTCTGTGGTATCCTCCTGATGCTGCTGCTGTCGCCACCTCCAGACTCGGTCATTGTGCCACTCGGTGGCTTCCTCATGCTGCTGTCACCTCAAGACTCTGTCATTGTGCCACTCGGTGGCCTCCTCATACTGCTGCCAACTCCAGACCCTGTCATTGAGCCACTCTGTGGTCTCCTCATGCTGCTTGAACCTCACAGCTATGTCATAGGTCCACTCTGTGGACTTCTCCTGCTGTTCCCACCCTCCCCACTTCATGACTGGTCCACTATTTTGGCTTTTGGCCTGGCTGACATTATCATATTTTTTACCTTTCTTCTGATCTGTCAGAAGGAAGGAAACATGAGATGCACAACAGATCCTGTCTGTGTAGCAGCTGTAAGGCCTGTATGGTTCCATCAAAATTGGCTTATGATTTGGTAGCCAAAAGCAGGAGTGGGTACAAAACACAGAAGACATGCAAATATTCCATTCACGTGTCATCTCTGTTTTCGATCCACCCCTGTTTTTTTTAGCATAACAATACTGATGAATTATTGAGCAAATGCTGACCAAGTAAAGTCGTATGCTCCACAGACGGGATCCGTTTTTTGGGGGTTATTGTTCTGACGGCTAAGAGGAAGGGCAAATCAATCATTGGCGTCAACACAAACTTACTGCTGACGTCCTCTCCACTCTGTAAGGTGAAATGGCCGGCACTGCTCTTTGAAGTTGTTCGGCGGTGCACGTGTCAACGGGCAGGCATCCCAGTGTTACAGCTGTAAAGGAAGGACCGGCACTCGCACTTGTTTCTTTTGATGCAGAATTTAATTTTAAGTCACCTATTCATTCATAGTGACGCGGCGTTTCAGCACTCACATGTGCTTTCATCAGACTAATGAAAGCACATGTGAGTGCTGAAACGCCGCGTCACTATGAATGAATAGGTGACTTAAAATTAAATTCTGCATCAAAAGAAACAAGTGCGAGTGCCGGTCCTTCCTTTACAGCCCTCTCCACTCTGTCAGGGGGGCTCTGCTTGTATAAGCATTTAATAGAAGAGGTTCTGTAGACGTCTATGTGGAATCGCTGACGAGGGTGTAAAAGGACTCCGCTTCTTCTTGACGCTAACATCGACCTGTAAGGCAGAGTTAATACTTCAGTTATTTGGTCAGTTTTGGCCCCGTGACTGCCCAAATAAGTGAAGTGTGCAGTGATTCTAAGAGCGACCCCTGTCATCTGCATATCATACTGACTCACAGTATTATTTCACTACCACAGCAGACTCCCTATGAGTGTTCTACACCCCTATAAAGGCTCTCTGCAGCCCGGAAATAGCTGTTTTTTTAAACGCAATTTGACGTGAATATATTCGGCTCAAAGCAAATCTTTGAAAAATTCAGCGAACCGGCCGAATCGAATTTTTGAGAAATTCGCTCATCTCTAGTCAATATGTAAATTCCGAATGGAAAAGAGAAAGGAGATGATATAGACACCACCAAACTTTCTTCTACAGAAAATATGACAACATATTATGTATATGAAAGATCAGGTCTCCATATGATGTCTAGCAACCTCCATCTCGTATCCAGTGAGGCCAGACTGGAGTGGAGCTGAGGGGAGGCCAGGATGACGCTGGTTTGGTTGGCGAGAAGTCTGGAAGTTAAAGGGTTAATGGCCCAGTAGCTGGGAGGTGGAGGGAGTTTCCGGGGTAACTGGGGGGGAAGAGATAGGTGCCATTTTATAGGTAGACAGCAAACTGCACTCACCATGTCTGTGGAAGCGATGCTGGCCCAGATCAAGAGGGAAGCTGAGGCAAGGGGACCTGGATGGCTGAGAGAGCAGTTAGGAGGCCTGCCTCAGGAACCCCCAGTAGCAGTGGAGATCCCAGATGAAGGGGCTAGACGGCCGCGCCGGGTCCGACTGCCGCGTGCTTGACCTCCGACGAAAACCCTCGGGTCAGGCGCCGATTGCAGAGCCCCTCCAGGGACCCTCCATGGCGGGTAGCGGCGCAGCGGGCTTCAGTTAGGCGCTCCCGCTGTGGGAGGTGGGAGGAATCCTATGCAGCGGCTATGCAGCGGCAGGCCCCTGAGCAGAGCGGGGAGTTTACCCCCCCCTGCTCTCTGCAGCATGGTGGCAGGATCAGGACCAGGGTCTGCTTTCCCTGCCAGGTGTCCTGGCTCTTGAGGTCCACTCAGCGAGGGAGAGATGTGGCTGTAGAACGGGCTGTGCAGGAGGCTTCCACGATGTGCATAGGCCCTATGCTGCACGAGATGAAGGAGAAGGCCACGCCCCCCAAGTGTCAGGAGCCATCTTAGCGAGGAACAGGAGCTAGAACAGGAGCGACGCTAATGGTAGAAGAAGCAGGGAGGTCGGACTGCAGGTTCAGTGTGGCAAGTATATCCGGGGAACGTCCCCTCGGTGACCAGGAGCGGCTGGATACAGGATCAGCGGCTACAGGCTAAACAGCGCCCATACAGCCTGGTGAGATTGCTTGGGGTCCTCTTCTTTCTATTCTTAGCTGTCCGAGAGGAGTCAGGGGAGTGGGACGTCCGGGTTAAGTAGGAAGGGGTCTGGGACAGCTTTTGGGCAGATTGGCGGGGTGGTTATTGGATTTAGGAACAGGGGGAGCGTCTCCGCTGCCGGCTTGGAGAGTGGGGCGTCTGACACTGGTACAGCTAGTAGGTCAAGTGGGTCAGTGTCGGTACAGACTCAGGTGGAGGGGGAGAACGATGGCAAAGGGCGAGGTGTACGTGTGCTTTGAGGGTCCACTGGGGGCGCACTTAAAACAGGAGGTTAAGGACAGGATTTGGAAAGGGGAGTATGTGGAAATATTTTCCCTACTTCCTTTGGAGAGATTTAATTTGGATAAAGGAAAGAAAGATGAAAGTAGAAAAGAGGAGGAAGAGAAGCGGCGTTATCGCTTGAGTCCACGGACGTTTGCAAACTGGTTGTAGGTGTTTACAATTTTGGCCAGCGTCATTGGGGAAAAGGCGCCGGAATGTTGTTCGGCGCTGTTCTGTTACATGTTGGTACCTGCATTCCTTGGATATAATAGAGGCCATTTTGGCACCATAGATGACAGAAATTAACCGCCTCCGGACCGCCTAACGCGGGTTCGTGGTCCGGAGGCGGCAGTCTCAGGCAGAGTCACGCATATACGCGTCATCATCGTGAGACGCGAGATGGCGCTCACAGCCAGCCCGCGCATGCGCATTGCAGGCCGGCAAAAGTTTGAGGGGGGTTGCATCATCAGCCTGCCAGCCAATGATCATCGCCATTTAACACCTTATATTTATAAATATAAGGTGTTAAATGGCTGCTGTGCTTCTCTGCTGATTCTTTTCGTCAGTTGGTCTCAGCAGAGGAGCACAGTTCACAGTGAGTACACCAAACACTTCACTTAGCCCCCAGATCACCCTACATCACCCCAATTAACCCCTTGATCGCCCCTGTTAATCACCTAGTGAAAGGGAAAAAAGTGATCAGTGTAAGCTGTCACTTTTTTTTTTCCACTGGTATTGACTGTTAGGTTTAGGATAGTTTAGGCCCCTTGGTTAGGTAGTTAGCAATCGGTTAGCGCCCAGCCCACCGCACCGCAGTCACTGATTCGCTGATTAGCGTATCGCTAATCAGCATTTGTACTTTTATAGTATCTGTAAGTGATCAAAACTGATCACAGTCAGATCTATAATAGTATTAGTGTCACCTTAGATCGCCCTCCACCCAAAACGCAGTGTTTGCCCGATCAGGCCTGATTGGTCGCCCACATCTCACAGGACAGGCACACAGGGCTTTTAGGGCCCATTCACACAGAGCTGCTGCAAACCTCTCCTTTCACCTGGGACAAAGTGCATAATGTACTTCACCACATCTTTGGGCGATTTGCGCTTTGCACATTGTCCCATGGGGAAGGAAAGGTTTGTTCAATAAAGGTAAAAAAATAAAACAATAAAAAAATCACCAGTAAGCAAAAAAGTTAACGTTCTGTTCAAAAAGTTAAATAAAGTTTATATGTTCCGTTCAAATGTTTTTATATAGTTATTAAATTTATTGCGTTGCGGCCTGGTTTTTTCTTTTTTGTTTAGTTTTTTTTACCTTCCAGGTGGACCAACCAATCGACTAGCTGCAGCACTGATGTGCATTCTGACAGAAGCATTGCTCTGCTGTCAGATTATACAAAAGTCGGTGTATACGGCACTGCAAGACGAGATTTCTCCTCTGCAGTAAAAGATGCGTTTGCCGAGGCATATGAGCTGAGGAGGCGGCGGTGTTCATATGTTTTGGCAAACACTTTGTATATAAAAAAACAAATAAAAAATCCCGGCAATGATTTATTCATCCACATTGATTGATGTGAATGGAGAAATCGGGTTTGCCAGGGCATACGAACTAAGTGGGTATGGATGTTGGGCGGAGCTCCTATTTCCTGGCAGACAAATATCTTGGTCAAATGCCAACTTTGTATAAAAAAAAATGGGAAAAGTTGTCTTTTGCTGAGATATTTCTCTCACCCAGCATGGGTATATGTAAAATGACACCCCAAAACACATTCCCCAACTTCTCCTGAGTACAGAGATACCACATGTGTGACACTTTTTTGCAGCCTAGGTGGGCAAATGGGCCCACATTCCAAAGAGCACCTTTCAGATTTCACAGGGCATTTTTTACAGATTTTGATTTCAAACTACTTCTCACTCATTTGGGCCCCTAAAATGCCAGGGCAGTATAACTACCCCACAAGTGACCCCATTTTAGAAAGAAGACACCCCAAGGTATTTCATGATGGGCATAGTGAGTTCATGGAAGTTTTTATTTTTTGTCACATGTTAGTGGAATATGAGACTTTGTAAGGGAAAAAAAAAAGATCTACATTTTCCGCTAACTTGTGACAAAAAATAAAAAGTTCTATGAACTCACTATGCCCATCAGCGAATACCTTAGGGTATCTACTTTCCGAAATGGGGTCATTTTGGGTTTTTTCTACTGTCTGGGCATTGTAGAACCTCAGGAAACATGACAGGTGCTCAGAAAGTCAGAGCTGCTTCAAAAAGCGGAAATTCACATTTTTGTACCATAGTTTGTAAACGCTATAACTTTTACCCAAACCATTTTTTTTTTACCCAAACATTTTTTTGTTTATCAAAGACATGTAGAACAATAAATTTAGCAGAAAATGTATATATGTGTAACCCTGTGAAGTTACACAGGCTGCATTATCTGAAATGCCCAGTAGATGGCAGATGGACTCAGTATGCTGTTAATAAAACATTGAGCATTGGTCACATGATTGTGACATCATCACAGGTCCTGGAAGATTTCTAGAAGTTACCACATGCTGAGAGAGAGAAAGGACATGTGTCGGGTTGTGAGAGACTGCAGCACAGAGATAGAACCTTGCTGAGAGAACTTGCTTCACCCAAGATCACACTTGCTGAGAGAGGGACCTGCTGGCAAAGACAAGCACTGAGTCCAGACGTCTGGTGAATCCAGTGAGAGGAGACTGCTGCTGACTGACCTGGTTAATCGTGTTGTGAGGGTAAGCCAAACCTCTCCCTGTATCACCACAGGGCACCTGTCTCCTCACTCACAGTAAAGACTCTGAGGTCCAGTGACGGACATTACACAGCTCAGGCTGCTTCAGTGACCCTGCGGAGCAGGACTTATAAGGGCCCCAACTCTCCTATGTGCACCAACGGCCACTAGGTCGAAGATAAGGGGGTGGGATGCAGGTGTGCTGGTGGGTGGGTGAGGAAAATCCACATTGCATTGTTATCTGTGTTACTCTATTGTATTTCCTATGTATGTTGGTTCATTTGCTACTTACTATATAAAGTTAATTTCAGTTAGGCTGTGTCAGTCTCATTGCACCAAGTATGTTCCCGGTGGGACCCCACATCCCTACCCCGGATGCTCCACTGGGTGGAGGCACTGCCGCAGACATGTACCCCAGCTCCCAGATAGCGGAGGCTCAGGATCCGCCTGTCAGGCATAGTGAGTTAACTAGGTTTAGGGACCCCAAAGACACTAGGGGGCGCCCTCAAACCCCCGTTACATATGGATGTCGTTTTTTTTTAAAAAATGTTACAACTGAAAGTGAAAAATTTCATTTTTTTGCAAAAATTTCGTTAAATTTCGATTAATAACAAAAAAAGTAAAAATGGCAGCAGCAATGAAATACCACCAAATGAAAGCTCTATTAGTGAGAAGAAAAGGAGGTAAAATTAATTTGGGTGGTAAGTTGTATGACCGAGCAATAAACGGTGAAAGTAGTGTAGTGCAGAATTGTAAAAAGTGGTCTGGTCATTAAGGGTGTTTAAGCTAGGGGGGCTGAGGTGGTTAAAGCAGGCCAGCATGCATGTGGGACCTACACTCCCTGAATTGTACAGTAGCCGTCATGGCACATAAAGGGTAGTATTTAGTGTTAGGACCCGTCTCACAGAGATCGCCTTGATGTGCGGCAGACGGGCTCAAATAATTTTGTACAAAATGTATTTGCCAAGCATCTCTAATTTATAAGTATAGCATTAGCAATTATTATGCATTTTTGTTTTTTATTTGGTTTGCAGAGAGCTGTTGCATTGCATGTTTTGTTTAACAGTGTTGTTTTCAGCCATAGTCTTTGCTGTTCTGTTACATGGATGCGATAGGGGAGATATACCGGGTTTACGGGGGTACAGGCTAGCTCTGGTATGACGAACAATTTAGGCAGAGAAAGGCGGTACGGCCCAGCATACGTTGGGACCATAAGGATATCGGGCTCCAGTAAAGGGTTATGGCCCCAGTGAGGTCGGGACAGTCCTTTCGGGGGAATGTTGGGGGGTCAGCACAGGGCAATTTGGCGGCGGCATCAGCAAAAGGTTTGTGTTTCCTGTTTAACAAAGGAAACTGTAAATTTGGCGCAAAGTGTAAGTTCAAACATGAGTGAGCCACATGTGGCGGATCTCACAGGGCGAATAGATGCTTTAAGTGAGGTCAACAAAAAGGGGGAACAACGTTGGAAAAGGGTCGGACTCCGGTTCGGGTGGAAAAGATGGCGCGTTTTTTTTAATAAGTACCCGCATCGGGAGCTAGCAAAGTTGTTGGAAGGAGGTTTTAAGTCGAGTTTTTACATTCCCTCAGTTCCATCGCAATTTTCCGTAGTTCATAAGAATTTGAGGTCTGCGCTAATTCATCCTGAGATAGTTTCCAAAAAGTTGGCTAGTGAGGTGATGTTGGGACGAATGGCGGGCCTGTTTTCCGACCTGCCTTTGGCGAATTTGAGGGTGTCACCATTGGGGGTGGTTCCCAAAAAAGAGCCAAATAACTTTCATCACCTGTCCTTTCTAAAAGGCGCATCGGTCAATGATGGTATTGATCCTAAATTATGTTTGATGGTTTATACATCATTTGACGCGGCTGTTGTATGGGTAAGGAAGTTGGGCCCTGGGACGTTACTATCAAACACGGATATTGAGGCAGCGTTTCGCTTGTTACCGGTTCATCCAGAGAGTTTGCACTTATTAAATTGTTTTTGGGATGGGTGTTATTTCGTGGAATAGTGTTTGCCAATAGGGTGCTCATTGTCGTGCGCCTACTACGAGACATTTAGTTCATTTCTTGAATGGGTAATAGTTGAGGTGTCTGGGTGTTTATCAGTTATTCATTACTTAGACGATTTTTTATGTCTTGGTCCAGCGGGTTCACAGGTGTGCTCGTTGTTGTTGCTCACCGTGCAGTTGGTTTTTGGGGAGTTCGGGGTTCCGTTGGCGGAGGATAAGACAGAGGGGCCGACAACCGAGTTGTGTTTTATGGGGATTGTTATAGACACGGACAAATGGAGTGCAGGCTGCCGGAGGATAAGTTAAACATTTTGAAATTAGAAGTCAGCAAGGCAAAACGGGCGGCAAAAATTTGATTGAAGGAGTTACAATCAATGTTGGGCAAGCTTAATTTTGTATGTAGAATTATGCCTATGGGGCATATTTTTTGCCAGCGATTGGCGTTTGCGACTTCAGGGGTCAAAGCACCACATCATTTTATCCGGCAGGGAAAAGAGCTGCAGGGGGATTTAGATGTTTGGGCAGGGTTTCTCAAGGTCTATAATGGGAGGACGTTAGTTATGGGTGAAGCTGTTAATAACGTTGACTTTTAGCTGTTTTCCAATGCGGCCGGGGGGGCAGGGTTCGGGGCATACTGCCATGGTCAATGGTGTGCGGGACTCTTGGGTTACTAAGGGATGGGTCAAAAATTTGCCGCTGCTAGATTTTTTTACAATTGGGGTGGTGGTGGTGCTGTGGGAAGATAAATTTGCGAATAAGAAGGTTCGGTTCCATTGCGACAACCTGGGGGCCAATTAATAATTTCTCTGCGTTGTCTTCCCCGGTTGCTAAGCTGTTCCAGTTTTTATTGCTCAGATGCTTGTCCATCAATGCGTGGATAGTGGCAGTTCACGTTCCAGGAGTTTTTCATTGTATTGCGGATGCCCTTTTTCGTTCACAGTGGAAGCGTTTTTGTCAACTGGCACCAGAGACCGAGGCCAAGGGGTTGGAGTGTCCTGCTTGTCTGTGGGAAATCTTGTAGGAACGGTAACGGGCTGGTTTGGGCATTATTGAGTCCTGGCACTTGGGCTGTGTACGGTAAGGCATGGGAGGCTTGGGAGAGGTGGTGTGTGCAGTTAGGGACACAGGAGATGGACAAGGAAATGGCATTGTTGTTATTTTTAGGTCACATCAGGGAAGAAGGATGGTCAGTGGCACAGTTAAATAGGTGCGTTGCGGGCTTAGCGTTTGGTTTTCATTTAAGGGTATTGCACAGTTACAAAAACGTTTCTGGTTAAGCAAGTATTAAGAAAGGAGAGAAGAGATAAACGGGTTGAGGATGTTAGAAGGCCGGTATCGCTTAAGCTGTTGATAGATATTGGTGCTAAATTGGGGTCAGTTTTTAGGTCGCAATGGGAGGTTAGTATATTTAAAGCCGTCTTGTCGTTAGCGTTTTTTGGGGCTTTTCAGTTGGGGTAGTTTGTAAGTAGCAGTGTCACTAAGGCAGGGGGTTTACGGACGGAGGATGCGAATTTGTACGGGGATAGAGTGGAGATACGCATTAGCAAATCAAAAAAGGACTGTGTGGGCAGGGGAAGGTGGGTGACTTTGTTTGAGGTTCCGGGATGTATTCTTTGTCCGATTAGGTGCTTGCGGGTTTCTGGAGGTGAAAGTGGTACTTTCTGGTCCTTTCCTGAGGCACAAGGATGGATCATTCTTGTTTCGGTTTCAATTCATAGCTATTTTCAAAAGATGCTTGAAAGTATTGGGGATTGATTCTGAGGGCTATACAGGGCACTCTTTTAGGATTGGGGTGGCGACAGAGACGGCGCGTTTGGGGTTGAGCGTGGAGGTGTTAAAGAAAATAGGGCATTGGGAATCTATTTGATTACGCTCTTATGTGAGGTTGGGTAGATTGTGAGTTTGTTCTGAAGGGTTTTGGGTAATGTTGCTTTTGTTGTTTATTTACAGGTTCGCAGGCGGCCTTGGTGTGGATAATGGGACACAAGTTTGTGTTTTGGTGGGCAATAAGCAGAATTGGCCGCAATTGGGTTTTGCGCATGAGTTTGCGGTTTTGCGGTGGATCGGATGAGAGGTATGCTTTGGGGCGGGGTGTTGCGGATGGTGCATAGGTTCGTGTGTTTAGATCACTCCCCCCAGATGTTTTGGTATTACACGTTGGGGTAAATGATCTTGGGGCTCGGCCATTCAGGGAGCTAAATAGGGACATCAAATTTGCTCTCCTGAGGTTATGGGCTTTGTTTCCGAACATGGTTATGATGTGGTTGGACATGCAGAGCTGGAAGCAGGAGTGGGTGAATTTTGGAGGGCTGGTGGTGTGCACCTTAACGCGGTTGGTATTGATTTATGGGCTTTGGGAATCCAGGGTGGTATTGAGATAGCAAACTTAAGTGGGTCAAGTTGCGTGTCGTTGGCGGTGGAAGGTCCTAGAAGTTGTTGGATATGTTGGTCGTTGAGGATGGGAGGGCCCCCATAGGTGGGGCTGGACTCTCATCGGTTAACAGGAATCGAGGCATTAGGCGCCCATCAGCTGGTGTATCCGAGCTGGCGTTCATCGGCTGGGGGCAAGAGCAGAAGTCTGACCAAACGGGCGGCAATTGGGTTTTGCGCATGAGGTTGCGGTTTTGCGGTGGATCGGGATGAGAGGTATGCTTTGGGGTGGGGTGTTGAGGATGGTGCATAGGTTTGTGTGTTTAGATCGCGCCCCCCCCCCCCAGACGTGTTGGTATTACACGTTGTGGTGAATGATCTTGGGGCTCGGTCATTCAGGGAGCTAATTTGGCGGTAGAAAGTCCTAGAAGTTGTTGGATATGTTGGTTGTTGAGAATGGGAGGGCCCCCATAGGTGGGTCTGGACTCTCATCGGTTAACAGGAATCGAGGCATTAGGCGCCCATCAGTTGGTGCCTCCGAGCTGGTGTTCATCGGCTGGGGGCAAGATGGAGTTGCCAGTTTGGTAATGGTGATAATCAGGTGATTTTATTTTATTTGGGCTTCTAGGACCTCCCTTGTCATTTACTCAGATTATTGGTGGTTAATGTTAATTTATTCATGTTTTTGTTATGTTATTTATTTTATAAAACGGCTGCTGTGGCCAAATTGATCAGAATTCTGAGTCTGGCTCTTATTTGTCAGAGGGGAGCAAGAAGGGTAAGGGGTTAGGAAGACCCAAGCAGTCTAACCAGTACCATAGTCAAGGCCGGACTGGGGCAGAGCTGAGGGGAGGCCAGCATGACGCTGGTTTGGTTGGCGAGGAGTCTGTAAGTTAAAGGGTTAATGGCCCAGTAGCTTGGAGGTGGAGGGAGTTGCCGGGGTAACTGGGGTGGGTGGGTGTGGTGGGAGGTATTAAAAAGTGGTAGTGTGGAAGAGATAGGTGCCATTTTATAGGTAGACAGCAAACTCCCACCCTCCCACCCGGTATTTACAGAATTGCGTGGAGGCAGTTTTCTTCTGTTTTAAAAAAAATAATAAAAAAATAAAAAAAGGAAGAAAGAAACAAGTATATGTGTGGGGAAGATTGATGAATACCCTAGTCATGTTGTCTACATGTGATGGATTCTTAAGGACAGTGTGGTACAGTGATTCAATTTGAATTGATAGCGGCTTTAGGACTTTATTAATTAATAAAGCTTTACCTTTCTGTGTTGCAGTATTGCTAATGCCAAAAAAAAAACAGGAGTTGATCTAAAACAGAGATGACACGTGAATGGAATATTTGCATGTCTTCTGTGTTTTGTACCCACTCCTGCTTTTGGCTACCAAATCATAAGCCAATTCTGATGGGACCATACAGCCTTAAAGCTGCTACACAGACAGGATCCGTTGTGCGTCTCATTTTTCTTTCCTTCTGACAGATCAGAAGAAGTGTAAAATAAATGATGATGTCAGCCAGACCGAAAGCAAAAATAGTGGACCAGTCATGAACTGGAGAGGGTGAGAACAGCATGAGAAGTTCACAGAGTAGAAGTGTGACAAAGTGGTGAGGTGGAAGCAGCATGAGGAGACCACAGAGTGGCCTAATGACAGGGTCTGGAGGTGGAAACAGTATGAGGAGGCCAGCGAGTGGCACAATGACCGAGTATGAAGTTAGCAAAAGTAAGTTGAAGCCACAGAGTGGCACAATGACAGAGTCTGGAGGTGGCAGCAGCATGAGTAGGCCACAGAGTGGCACAATGACCACGTCTGGAGATGGCAGCAGCATGAGGAAGCCACAGAGTGGCGCAATAATAGAGTCTGGAGGTGGCATCAGAATGAGTAGGCCACTGAGTGGCACAATGACAGAGTCTGTAAGTGGCAGCAGCAGCAGCATCAGGAGGAGGCCACAGAGTGGCACAATGACAGAGTCTGGAGGTGGCAGCAGCAGCATCAGTAGGAAGCCACAGAGTGGCACAATGACAGAGTCTGGAGGTGGCATCAGCAGCATCAGTAGGAAGCCACAGAGTGGCACAATGACAGAGTCTGGAGGTGGCAGCATCAGGAGGAAGCCACAGAATGGCACAATGACTGTCATGGTCTTACCTTCTTGCTGCTCCCCTTCGTTTGACATGTGCTGGCGGCCATCTTGGTTTCTGGGTTTCTTGTAGCCTTCCACCCTGCGGCTCCTCCTTCCCACTGGGAGGAGCTGGATGCCTAGCTCATATATATAGGAGGTCTGTGGCTTCAGTTCCTTGCTTGGTCCTCCTGTGTTCACATGCTTCTAAGACTGCTGCTGCTTCTGGTTCCTGATCCTGGCTTCGTCTGACTACCCTGCTGGTTCCTGATCCAGGCTTCGTCTGACTACCCTGCTGGTTCCTGATCCAGGCTTTGTCTGACTACCCTTCTGGTTCCTGACCTCTGGCTTCGCAAGACCCTGCTTCGGTTTAGCCATCCGTTTGGACTTTTGCCTTACAGCTTGATTTTCAAAAAAAAAGCCTTCTTATTTCCACGTATCTCTTGTTGTACGTCTGGTTCATGGTTCCATGACATTAGGACCGAGCCATGAATTCTGACGGTACAGGGCCATCCTCGCTACCTACGCTGGTTGCCAGACTTGATCAGCAGGATCACCTGTTGGGTCGGTTCGCTGTGGCGTTGAAAACCCTGCTTGAACGCACGGCTCATTTAGCTTCCGTTGCCGATGGGTCGGTTGTCGCTCCTGGGCCCGCTCCTACTGCCGCTCCGGTTGTTGCGCCAGAGTCTACCCCGACACCTGTTGCTGCGCCTGCGGTGTTTCGGGGTATGACCGGTTCTGCCCCCCTTCCACAGCGCTTTGGGGGAGAGCCAACTCAGTGCCGAGGTTTCCTTAACCAGGTGGGCATTTATTTCGAGTTGTTGCCACATGCCTTTCCTACTGAGAGATCAAAGGTGGGCTTCTTGATCTCGCTGCTCTCGGACAAGGCCTTGGCCTGGGCCAGCCCTTTATGGGAGAACAACAATCCGGTGGTTGCCGAGTTTTCCGGTTTTGTTGCTTCTCTTCGGAAGGTATTCGATGTGCCGGCTCGTGCTGCCTCTGCTGCGAAGCTCCTTATGTCCATCAGACAGGGTTCACGATCCGTAGCTGAATACGCCATTGAGTTTCGTACCCTGGCAGCAGAGGTGGGCTGGAATAATGAGGCTCTGGTTGCTGCTTTCTCTCATGGTCTCTCGGATGCCTTGAAGGATGAGGTTGCAGCTAAGGACCTACCAGTGGAGCTCGAGTCTCTTATTTCTTTCCTGATTTTGATTGACACCAGACTCAGGGAGAGACCTTCCTTTAAGGAGAGCCTGCGGAGGTCTCCTAACAGATTGGCGCCTACGTTTGCTGTCCCACCCGTGCCTCCCTCTCCTCCCACGCCTCCTGGGGATGACTTGTCTGGGGGTGAACCCATGCAGCTGGGGTTTGCTCGCCTGTCCGAGGGGGAGAGGGTACTCCGGAGACGCGAGGGCCGATGCTTGTACTGTGGTCTCGCTTGGCATTTTCGGTTGGCATGCCCGAACCGTCCGGGAAACGCTCGCACCTGAGATCCTGTCGGGGGCAGATCTTGGGTGGAGTCTCCTCGTCCCCGGTTTCCCGTGTTGACAAACCACTGATTACTGTTGTCCTCTCCTGGGTCGGGGGCTCGGTGACGACCCAGGCGTTGGTGGACTCTGGTGCTGGTGGTTTGTTCATTGATAGTGTGTTCGCTGCCGCCAATTCCATTCCTCTGCAGCCTCGAGGTTCCCCACTGGCTCTTGAGGCAATCGCATCACGATCAAGAACGCTTACCCGATACCCTTGATTTCCGAGCTGTTCGATCGCCTCAAAGGGGCCACGGTCTTTACCAAACTCGACCTGAGGGCGGCATATAACCTGGTAAGGATCAAGGCGGGCGATGAGTGGAAGACCGCGTTTAACACCAGGACCGGTCATTATGAATCCTTGGTTATGCCCTTTGGGTTGTGCAATGCGCCCGCAGTCTTCCAGGAATTCATCAACGATGTTTTCCGTGACCTGTTGCAGCAGTGTGTGGTGGTCTATTTGGATGACATCTTGGTATATTCTGAATCCATGGAGGCCCACATTCTGGATGTCAGACGAGTGTTGCAATGGTTACGAGAGAACAAGCTGGTCGGTAAGCTTGAGAAATGCGAATTTCACCGATCCCAGGTAACCTTCTTAGGTTACATCATTTCCGCTGAGGGGTTCTCCATGGATCCTGAGAAGGTTTCGGCTGTCTTACAGTGGCCCCAGCCCAGTGGTCTTCGTGCCCTGCAGCGCTTTTTGGGCTTCGCCAATTATTATCGGAAGTTCATCAGGGACTTTTCCAGGCTAGCCAAGCCTCTCACGGATCTGACCAGGAAGGGCAGTAATCCCCAGGTCTGGCCGCTCGAGGCCATCCGAGCTTTTGAGGCTCTAAAGTCCGCCTTTGTGTTGGCTCCGATTCTGTCGCATCCCAACCCTGGGTTGCCTTTTGTCCTCGAGGTGGACGCGTCTGAGACGGGAGTAGGCGCCCTTCTGTCTCAGCGTAGAACACCAGAGGGTCCTCTGCTTCCTTGTGGGTTTTACTCCCGGAAACTGTCTTCCGCGGAGAGCAACTATCAGATTGGTGACAGGGAGTTATTGGCCATCGTGCAGGCCCTTAAAGAATGGAGGCACTTGCTCGAGGGCTCGGTGGTTCCGGTTCTCATCCTGACGGACCACAAGAATCTGACCTACCTCTCTGAGGCCAAGAGATTGACACCACGTCAGGCCAGATGGGCTCTGTTCTTGTCACGTTTTAATTACGTGGTCTCCTACTTACCCGGTTCCAAGAACATCAGAGCGGATGCCTTATCACGGCAGTACTCCGAGCTGTCCGGGGAGGAGTCGATTCCGACTTCGGTCATACCTCCGAATCAGATCCTGGCCGCCATTCGCACCAGCCTGACCTCTCCCCTGGGTGAGCAGATTTTGGCGGCTCAATCTGGTGCTCCCTCTGGGAGACCCAACGGCAGATGTTTTGTGCCTGAGGAGTTGCGCACTCGGTTGTTGCGAACCTACCATAACTCCAAGGCCGCGGGGCATCCTGGAAAGAATCAGCTGTCCTGGGCTGTTTCACGTCTGTTCTGGTGGCCTTCTCTACGTTCCGACATCGCCGCATATGTAGCAGCATGCTCCGTTTGTGCCCAGAGTAAGTCCCCTCGGCACCGTCCGTTGGGCCTTTTGCAACCCATAGCCACCGGGGAGCGTCCATGGTCACACCTGGGGATGGATTTCATTGTGGACCTCCCTGCATCCCGAGGCCATACGGTCATTCTCATGATTGTGGATCGGTTTTCCAAGATGTGCCACTGTGTTCCTCTCAAGAAGTTACCCTCTGCACAAGAGTTGGCCACGATTTTTGCCAGGGAGGTCTTCCGGTTGCACGGTTTGCCCAAGGAGATTGTGTCGGATCGGGGGAGTCAGTTTGTGTCCAGGTTCTGGCGCTCCTTTTGCTCCCAGTTGGGGATTCATCTCTCTTTCTCCTCGGCCTACCACCCTCAGTCCAATGGGGCCGCAGAACGATCCAATCAGGCCTT
This sequence comes from Bufo gargarizans, assembly GCF_014858855.1. Taxonomy (NCBI): domain Eukaryota; kingdom Metazoa; phylum Chordata; class Amphibia; order Anura; family Bufonidae; genus Bufo; species Bufo gargarizans. The sequence goes on from NC_058080.1 coordinate 667,420,997, forward strand.
GGAGCAATTCCTTCGTTGCTATGTCTCCGATCACCAAGACAATTGGGTTGACCTCCTGCCTTGGGCTGAGTTTGCCAGGAACACGGCGGTGAACTCTTCCTCTGGGACGTCTCCCTTCATGGCCAATTATGGGTTCCAACCTGCCGTGTTACCGGAGGTATTCTCTCCCCAGGATATTCCGGCTGTGGAGGATCACCTTTCCGTCCTACGTGCTTCTTGGGTACAGATCCAGAGGTCCCTTGAGGTCTCTGCGCAGCGCCAGAGACTCCAGGCTGATCGCAGACGAGCGCCCGCTCCTTCCTACCAGGTCGGAGACCGCGTATGGTTGTCCACCCGCAACCTCAACCTTCGAGTGCCCACTCCCAAGCTGGCGCCTCGCTTTGTTGGTCCCTTCCGAGTGCTTCGCAGGGTAAACCCGGTAGCCTATGCCCTTGCGCTTCCTCCTGGCATGCGGATCTCCAACGTGTTTCATGTCTCCCTGTTGAAGCCACTGGTGTGTAATCATTTCACTTCCTCGGTTCCTCGGCCTCGTCCGGTCCAAGTGGGCAATCGTGAGGAGTATGAGGTGAGCAATATCCTGGACTCACGCCTGGTCCGCGGTCGGGTGCAGTTTTTGGTCCATTGGCGTGGTTATGGTCCAGAGGAGCGTTCCTGGGTTCCCTCCGCAGATGTCCATGCTCCTGCCTTGCTCCGAGCCTTCCACGCACGCTTCCCTCAGAAACCGTTCTTTACTCCGCGGAGGAGGGGCCCTTGAGGGGGAGGTACTGTCATGGTCTTACCTTCTTGCTGCTCTCCTTCGTTTGACATGTGCTGGCGGCCATCTTGGTTTCTGGGTTTCTTGTAGCCTTCCACCCTGCGGCTCCTCCTTCCCACTGGGAGGAGCTGGATGCCTAGCTCATATATATAGGAGGTCTGTGGCTTCAGTTCCTTGCTTGGTCCTCCTGTGTTCACATGCTTCTAAGACTGCTGCTGCTTCTGGTTCCTGATCCTGGCTTCGTCTGACTACCCTGCTGGTTCCTGATCCAGGCTTCGTCTGACTACCCTGCTGGTTCCTGATCCAGGCTTCGTCTGACTACCCTTCTGGTTCCTGACCTCTGGCTTCGCAAGACCCTGCTTCGGTTTAGCCATCCGTTTGGACTTTTGCCTTACAGCTTGATTTTCAATAAAGCCTTCTTATTTCCACGTATCTCTTGTTGTACGTCTGGTTCATGGTTCCATGACAATGACAGAATCTGGAGGTGGCACCAACATGAGAAAGTCACAGAAAGGTACAATCACAGAGTGTGGAGGTCAGCAACAATCATAAGGGGGGGGGGGCATACGGAGGCCAAAGCCTAGAAATAGTTCCAGGGGAGGACGCCCGTATAGTGGTTGATCCCCTCCTCCTTATATGATTGTTACTGATTTCTATGTAGTAGATTATTACTACGCATTCAATCACCTTTGGCAGCCGTCCTCCACCTCAATCTCAGAATCTAATTGATTAACATTAGGGATGAGCGAACTCGAACTGTATAGTTCGGGTTCGTACCGAATTTTGGGGTGTCCGTGACACGGACCCGAACCCGGACATTTTCGTAAAAGTCCGGGTTCGGGTTCGGTGTTCGTCGCTTTCTTCGCGCTTTTGTGACGCTTTCTTGGCGCTTTTTGAAAGGCTGCAAAGCAGCCAATCAACAAGCGTCATACTACTTGCCCCAAGAGGCCATCACAGCCATGCCTACTATTGGCATGGCTGTGATTGGCCAGAGCACCATGTGACCCAGCCTCTATTTAAGCTGGAGTCACATAGCGCCGCCCGTCACTCTGCTCTGATTAGCGTAGGGAGAGGTTGCGGCTGCGACAGTAGGGCGAGATTAGGCAGATTAACTCCTCCAAAGGACTTGATTAACTGATCGATCTGCAGCTGTGGATCATTGAGCTGCTGATCCTCAATTGCTCACTGTTTTTAGGCTGCCCAGACCGTTTGTCAGTCACATTTTTCTGGGGTGATCGGCGGCCATTTTGTGTCTTGTGGTGCGCCAGCACAAGCTGCGACCAAGTGCATTTAACCCTCAATGGTGTGGTTGTTTTTTGGCTAAAGCCTACATCAGGGTGAAGCTGTCACACCAAGTGCATTTAACCAGCAATAGTCTGTTCATTTTTTGGCCATATACAAAATCAGGGGCAAGCTGCGCCTGTCACCAAGTGCATTTAACCCTCAATGGTGTGGTTGTTTTTTGGCTAAAGCCTACATCAGGGTGAAGCTGTCACACCAAGTGCATTTAACCAGCAATAGTCTGTTCATTTTTTGGCCATATACTAAATCAGGGGCAAGCTGCGCCTGTCACCAAGTGCATTTAACCCTCAATGGTGTGGTTGTTTTTTGGCTAAAGCCTACATCAGGGTGAAGCTGTCACACCAAGTGCATTTAACCAGCAATAGTCTGTTTATTTTTTGGCCATATCCCAGTCTAATTCTGTCACTAAATCCATACCGGTCACCCAGCGCCTAAATACTAGGCCTCAAATTTATATCCCGCTAAATCTGTCCTTAGTGCTGTAGCTGGGCGAGTTATTTAGTGTCCGTTCAAGCACATTTCTTGTTCTGGGTTGAAATACAATTCCCAATTTAGCAATTTCATAATTTAGTGGTTTCTGCTATATCAGAGCTATTTGAAATCTATCCCTAAAAGGGTATATAATATTCAAGGTGCACATTGGGTCATTCAGAATAACTTCACACACACCCGCTACTGTGTATTTCCAAGTCTAATTCTGTCACTAAACCCATACCTGTCACCCAGCGCCTAAATACTAGGCCTCAAATTTATATCCCGCTAAATCTGTCCCTAGTGCTGTAGCTGGGCGAGTTATTTAGTGTCCGTTCAAGCACATTTCTTGTTCTGGGTTGAAATACAATTCCCAATTTAGCAATTTCATAATTTAGTGGTTTCTGCTATATCAGAGCTATTTGAAATCTATCCCTAAAAGGGTATATAATATTCAAGGTGCACATTGGGTCATTCAGAATAACTTCACACACACCCGCTACTGTGTATTTCCAAGTCTAATTCTGGCACTAAACCCATACCTGTCACCCAGCGCCTAAATACTAGGCCTCAAATTTATATCCAGCTAAATCTGTCCCTAGTGCTGTAGCTGGGCGAGTTATTTAGTGTCCGTTCAAGCACATTTCTTGTTCTGGGTTGAAATACAATTCCCAATTTAGCAATTTCATAATTTAGTGGTTTCTGCTATATCAGAGCTATTTGAAATCTATCCCTAAAAGGGTATATAATATTCAAGGTGCACATTGGGTCATTCAGAATAACTTCACACACACCCGCTACTGTGTATTTCCAAGTCTAATTCTGGCACTAAACCCATACCTGTCACCCAGCGCCTAAATACTAGGCCTCAAATTTATATCCCGCTAAATCTGTCCTTAGTGCTGTAGCTGGGCGAGTTATTTAGTGTCCGTTCAAGCACATTTCTTGTTCTGGGTTGAAATACAATTCCCAATTTAGCAATTTCATAATTTAGTGGTTTCTGCTATATCAGAGCTATTTGAAATCTATCCCTAAAAGGGTATATAATATTCAAGGTGCACATTGGGTCATTCAGAATAACTTCACACACACCCGCTACTGTGTATTTCCAAGTCTAATTCTGTCACTAAACCCATACCTGTCACCCAGCGCCTAAATACTAGGCCTCAAATTTATATCCCGCTAAATCTGTCCCTAGTGCTGTAGCTGGGCGAGTTATTTAGTGTCCGTTCAAGCACATTTCTTGTTCTGGGTTGAAATACAATTCCCAATTTAGCAATTTCATAATTTAGTGGTTTCTGCTATATCAGAGCTATTTGAAATCTATCCCTAAAAGGGTATATAATATTCAAGGTGCACATTGGGTCATTCAGAATAACTTCACACACACCCGCTACTGTGTATTTCCAAGTCTAATTCTGGCACTAAACCCATACCTGTCACCCAGCGCCTAAATACTAGGCCTCAAATTTATATCCAGCTAAATCTGTCCCTAGTGCTGTAGCTGGGCGAGTTATTTAGTGTCCGTTCAAGCACATTTCTTGTTCTGGGTTGAAATACAATTCCCAATTTAGCAATTTCATAATTTAGTGGTTTCTGCTATATCAGAGCTATTTGAAATCTATCCCTAAAAGGGTATATAATATTCAAGGTGCACATTGGGTCATTCAGAATAACTTCACACACACCCGCTACTGTGTATTTCCAAGTCTAATTCTGGCACTAAACCCATACCTGTCACCCAGCGCCTAAATACTAGGCCTCAAATTTATATCCCGCTAAATCTGTCCTTAGTGCTGTAGCTGGGCGAGTTATTTAGTGTCCGTTCAAGCACATTTCTTGTTCTGGGTTGAAATACAATTCCCAATTTAGCAATTTCATAATTTAGTGGTTTCTGCTATATCAGAGCTATTTGAAATCTATCCCTAAAAGGGTATATAATATTCAAGGTGCACATTGGGTCATTCAGAATAACTTCACACACACCCGCTACTGTGTATTTCCAAGTCTAATTCTGTCACTAAACCCATACCTGTCACCCAGCGCCTAAATACTAGGCCTCAAATTTATATCCCGCTAAATCTGTCCCTAGTGCTGTAGCTGGGCGAGTTATTTAGTGTCCGTTCAAGCACATTTCTTGTTCTGGGTTGAAATACAATTCCCAATTTAGCAATTTCATAATTTAGTGGTTTCTGCTATATCAGAGCTATTTGAAATCTATCCCTAAAAGGGTATATAATATTCAAGGTGCACATTGGGTCATTCAGAATAACTTCACACACACCCGCTACTGTGTATTTCCAAGTCTAATTCTGTCACTAAACCCATACCTGTCACCCAGCGCCTAAATACTAGGCCTCAAATTTATATCCCGCTAAATCTGTCCCTAGTGCTGTAGCTGGGCGAGTTATTTAGTGTCCGTTCAAGCACATTTCTTGTTCTGGGTTGAAATACAATTCCCAATTTAGCAATTTCATAATTTAGTGGTTTCTGCTATATCAGAGCTATTTGAAATCTATCCCTAAAAGGGTATATAATATTCAAGGTGCACATTGGGTCATTCAGAATAACTTCACACACACCCGCTACTGTGTATTTCCAAGTCTAATTCTGGCACTAAACCCATACCTGTCACCCAGCGCCTAAATACTAGGCCTCAAATTTATATCCCGCTAAATCTGTCCTTAGTGCTGTAGCTGGGCGAGTTATTTAGTGTCCGTTCAAGCACATTTCTTGTTCTGGGTTGAAATACAATTCCCAATTTAGCAATTTCATAATTTAGTGGTTTCTGCTATATCAGAGCTATTTGAAATCTATCCCTAAAAGGGTATATAATATTCAAGGTGCACATAGGGTCATTCAGAATAACTTCACACACCCGCTACTGTGCATTTCCAAATCTAATTCTGTCACTAAACCCATACCTGTCACCCAGCGCCTAAATACTAGGCCTCAAATTTATATCCCGCTAAATCTCTCGTTACCGCTGTCCTGTTGTGGCTGGGAAAGTTATTTAGTGTCCGTCAAAGCACATTTTTTGTTCTGGGTTGAAATACAATTCCCAATTTAGCAATTTCATAATTTAGTCGTTTCTGCTATATCAGAGCTATTTGAAATCTATCCCTAAAAGGGTAGATCATATTGAAGGTGCACATAGGGTCATTCAGAATAACTTCACACACACGCTTCTGTGCATTTCCAAGTCTAATTCTGTCACTAAATCCATACCGGTCACCCAGCGCCTAAATACTAGGCCTCAAATTTATATCCCGCTGAATTTGAATACAATACATTGGGCCAAATAATATATTTGTTGTTGTGGTGAACCATAACAATGAGAAAAACATCTAGTAAGGGACGCGGACGTGGACATGGTCGTGGTGGTGTTAGTGGACCCTCTGGTGCTGGGAGAGGACGTGGCCGTTCTGCCACATCCACACGTCCTAGTGTACCAACTACCTCAGGTCCCAGTAGCCGCCAGAATTTACAGCGATATATGGTGGGGCCCAATGCCGTTCTAAGGATGGTAAGGCCTGAGCAGGTACAGGCATTAGTCAATTGGGTGGCCGACAGTGGATCCAGCACGTTCACATTATCTCCCACCCAGTCTTCTGCAGAAAGCGCACAGATGGCGCCTGAAAACCAACCCCATCAGTCTGTCACATCACCCCCATGCATACCAGGGAAACTGTCTCAGCCTCAAGTTATGCAGCAGTCTCTTATGCTGTTTGAAGACTCCGCTGGCAGGGTTTCCCAAGGGCATCCACCTAGCCCTTCCCCAGCGGTGAAAGACATAGAATGCACTGACGCACAACCACTTATGTTTCCTGATGATGAGGACATGGGAATACCACCTCAGCATGTCTCTGATGATGACGAAACACAGGTGCCAACTGCTGCGTCTTTCTGCAGTGTGCAGACTGAACAGGAGGTCAGGGATCAAGACTGGGTGGAAGACGATGCAGGGGACGATGAGGTCCTAGACCCCACATGGAATGAAGGTCGTGCCACTGACTTTCACAGTTCGGAGGAAGAGGCAGTGGTGAGACCGAGCCAACAGCGTAGCAAAAGAGGGAGCAGTGGGCAAAAGCAGAACACCCGCCGCCAAGAGACTCCGCCTGCTACTGACCGCCGCCATCTGGGACCGAGCACCCCAAAGGCAGCTTCAAGGAGTTCCCTGGCATGGCACTTCTTCAAACAATGTGCTGACGACAAGACCCGAGTGGTTTGCACGCTGTGCCATCAGAGCCTGAAGCGAGGCATTAACGTTCTGAACCTGAGCACAACCTGCATGACCAGGCACCTGCATGCAAAGCATGAACTGCAGTGGAGTAAACACCTTAAAACCAAGGAAGTCACTCAGGCTCCCCCTGCTACCTCTTCTGCTGCTGCCGCCTCGGCCTATTCTGCTGCTGCCGCCTCGGCCTCTTCCTCCGCCTCTGGAGGAACGTTGGCACCTGCCGCCCAGCAAACAGGGGATGTACCACCAACACCACCACCACCACCTCCGTCACCAAGCGTCTCAACCATGTCACACGCCAGCGTTCAGCTCTCCATCTCACAAACATTTGATAGAAAGCGTAAATTCCCACCTAGCCACCCTCGATCCCTGGCCCTGAATGCCAGCATTTCTAAACTACTGGCCTATGAAATGCTGTCATTTAGGCTGGTGGACACAGACAGCTTCAAACAGCTCATGTCGCTTGCTGTCCCACAGTATGTTGTTCCCAGCCGGCACTACTTCTCCAAGAGAGCCGTGCCTTCCCTGCACAACCAAGTATCCGATAAAATCAAGTGTGCACTGCGCAACGCCATCTGTGGCAAGGTCCACCTAACCACAGATACGTGGACCAGTAAGCACGGCCAGGGACGCTATATCTCCCTAACTGCACACTGGGTAAATGTAGTGGCAGCTGGGCCCCAGGCGGAGAGCTGTTTGGCGCACGTCCTTCCGCCGCCAAGGATCGCAGGGCAACATTCTTTGCCTCCTGTTGCCACCTCCTCCTTCTCGGCTTCCTCCTCCTCTTCTTCCACCTGCTCATCCAGTCAGCCACACACCTTCACCACCAACTTCAGCACAGCCCGGGGTAAACGTCAGCAGGCCATTCTGAAACTCATATGTTTGGGGGACAGGCCCCACACCGCACAGGAGTTGTGGCGGGGTATAGAACAACAGACCGACGAGTGGTTGCTGCCGGTGAGCCTCAAGCCCGGCCTGGTGGTGTGTGATAATGGGCGAAATCTCGTTGCAGCTCTGGGACTAGCCAATTTGACGCACATCCCTTGCTTGGCGCATGTGCTGAATTTGGTGGTGCAGAAGTTCATTCACAACTACCCCGACATGTCAGAGCTGCTGCATAAAGTGCGGGCCGTCTGTTCGCGCTTCCGGCGTTCACATCCTGCTGCTGCTCGCCTGTCTGCGCTACAGCGTAACTTCGGCCTTCCCGCTCACCGCCTCATATGCGACGTGCCCACCAGGTGGAACTCCACCTTGCACATGCTGGACAGACTGTGCGAGCAGCAGCAGGCCATAGTGGAGTTTCAGCTGCAGCACGCACGGGTCAGTCGCACTACAGAACAGCACCACTTCACCACCAATGACTGGGCCTCCATGCGAGACCTGTGTGCCCTGTTGCGCTGTTTCGAGTACTCCACCAACATGGCCAGTGGCGATGACACCGTTATCAGCGTTACAATACCACTTCTATGTCTCCTTGAGAAAACACTTAGGGCGATGATGGAAGAGGAGGTGGCCCAGGAGGAGGAGGAGGAGGAGGAGGAAGAGGGGTCATTTTTAGCACTTTCAGGCCAGTCTCTTCGAAGTGACTCAGAGGGAGGTTTTTGGCAACAGCAGAGGCCAGGTACAAATGTGGCCAGCCAGGGCCCACTACTGGAGGACGAGGAGGACGAGGATGAGGAGGAGGTGGAGGAGGATGAGGATGAAGCATGGTCACAGCGGGGTGGCACCCAACGCAGCTCGGGTCCATCACTGGTGCGTGGCTGGGGGGAAAGGCAGGACGATGACGATACGCCTCCCACAGAGGACAGCTTGTCCTTACCCCTGGGCAGCCTGGCACACATGAGCGACTACATGCTGCAGTGCCTGCGCAACGACAGCAGAGTTGCCCACATTTTAACCTGTGCGGACTACTGGGTTGCCACCCTGCTGGATCCACGCTACAAAGACAATGTGCCCACCTTACTTCCTGCACTGGAGCGTGATAGGAAGATGCGCGAGTACAAGCGCACGTTGGTAGACGCGCTACTGAGAGCATTCCCAAATGTCACAGGGGAACAAGTGGAAGCCCAAGGCCAAGGCAGAGGAGGAGCAAGAGGTCGCCAAGGCAGCTGTGTCACGGCCAGCTCCTCTGAGGGCAGGGTTAGCATGGCAGAGATGTGGAAAACTTTTGTCAACACGCCACAGCTAACTGCACCACCACCTGATACGCAACGTGTTAGCAGGAGGCAACATTTCACTAACATGGTGGAACAGTACGTGTGCACACCCCTCCACGTACTGACTGATGGTTCGGCCCCATTCAACTTCTGGGTCTCTAAATTGTCCACGTGGCCAGAGCTAGCCTTTTATGCCTTGGAGGTGCTGGCCTGCCCGGCAGCCAGCGTTTTGTCTGAACGTGTATTCAGCACGGCAGGGGGCGTCATTACAGACAAACGCAGCCGCCTGTCTACAGCCAATGTGGACAAGCTGACGTTCATAAAAATGAACCAGGCATGGATCCCACAGGACCTGTCCGTCCCTTGTCCAGATTAGACATTAACTACCTCCCCATAACCATATATTATTGGACTCCAGGGCACTTCCTCATTCAATCCTATTTTTATTTTCATTTTACCATTATATTGCGAGGCTACCCAAAGTTGAATGAACCTCTCCTCTGCCTGTGTGCTAGGCCTAAATATATGCCAATGGACTGTTGCAGTGGAGGCTGACGTGAAGCCTCATTCTCTGCTATGACATGCAGACTGATTCTCTGCTGACATGAAGACAGATTCTCTGTTACGGGACCTCCCTCCTCTGCCTGGGTGCTGGGCCTAAATATATGCCAATGGACTGTTGCAGTGGTGGCTGACATGAAGCCTGATTCTCTGCTATAACATGCAGACTAATTCTCTGCTGACATGAAGCCAGATTGTCTGTTACGGGACCTCTCTCCTCTGCCTGGGTGCTGGGCCTAAATTTATGACAATGGACTGTTGCAGTGGTGGCTGACGTGAAGCCTGATTCTCTGCTATGACATGCAGACTGATTCTCTGCTGACATGAAGCCAGATTGTCTGTTACGGGACCTCTCTGCTCTGCCTGTGTGCTAGGCCTAAATATATGCCAATGGACTGTTGCAGTGGTGGCTGACGTGAAGCCTCATTCTCTGCTATGACATGCAGACTGATTCTCTGCTGACATGAAGCCAGATTGTCTGTTACGGGACCTCTCTGCTCTGCCTGTGTGCTAGGCCTAAATATATGCCAATGGACTGTTGCAGTGGTGGGTGACGTGAAGCCTCATTCTCTGCTATGACATGCAGACTGATTCTCTGCTGACATGAAGCCAGATCGTCTGTTACGGGACCTCTCTGCTCTGCCTGTGTGCTAGGCCTAAATATATGCCAATGGACTGTTGCAGTGGTGGCTGACGTGAAGCCTCATTCTCTGCTATGACATGCAGACTGATTCTCTGCTGACATGAAGCCAGATTCTCTGTTACGGGACCTCTCTCCTCTGCCTGTGTGTGTGCTGGGCCTAAATATATGCCAATGGACTGTTGCAGTGGTGGCTGACGTGAAGCCTCATTCTCTGCTATGACATGCAGACTGATTCTCTGCTGACATGAAGCCAGATTCTCTGTTACGGGACCTCTCTCCTCTGCCTGTGTGTGTGCTGGGCCTAAATATATGCCAATGGACTGTTGCAGTGGTGGCTGACGTGAAGCCTCATTCTCTGCTATGACATGCAGACTAATTCTCTGCTGACATGAAGACAGATTCTCTGTTACGGGACCTCTCTCCTCTGCCTGGGTGCCGGGGCCTAAATATCTGAGAATGGACTGTTCCAGTGGTGGGTGACGGGAAGCCAGATTCTCTGCTATGGAACCTCTCTCCAATTGATTTTGGTTAATTTTTATTTATTTAATTTTTATTTTAATTCATTTCCCTATCCACATTTGTTTGCAGGGGATTTACCTACATGTTGCTGCCTTTTGCAGCCCTCTAGCTCTTTCCTGGGCTGTTTTACAGCCTTTTTAGTGCCGAAAAGTTCGGGTCCCCATTGACTTCAATGGGGTTCGGGTTCGGGACGAAGTTCGGATCGGGTTCGGATCCCGAACCCGAACATTTCCGGGATGTTCGGCCGAACTTCTCGAACCCGAACATCCAGGTGTTCGCTCAACTCTAATTAACATCTTACTGTATTTATTACTCTTCCTCTTGGCGCCCTGCCTGTTGTTTTGAGACCCCCTCCTTGGACACCCCTAGAATCTGGAGGTGGCACCAACATGAGAAAGTCACAGAAAGGCACAATTACAGAGTCTGGAGGTGGCAGCAGCAGCATCATTAGGAAGCCACAGAGTGGCACAATGACCAAGTCTGGAGGTGGCAGCAGCATCAGGAGGTGGCCACAGAGTGGCACAATCACAGAGTCTGGAGGTGGCAGCAGCATGAGGAAGCCACAGAATGGCACAATGACAGAGTGTGGAAGTGGCAGCAGCATCATTAGGAAGCCACAGAGTGGCACAATGAAAGAGTCTGGAGGTGGCAGCAGCATGAGTAGGCCACAGAGTGGCACAATGACAGAGTCTGGAGGTGGCAGCAGCATCAGGAGGAGACCCCAGTGTGGGGGTGGGCGATATGGCCTAAAATCTATATTGCAATATAATTTTAAGCATGTGCGATATGCGATATATATCGTGATATATTGTTTTCTATATTGGGGGGGGGGGTTTAAACGTTTTTTTTTTACTTTTTATTTAATAACTCTTAGCCCCCTTAAGGGCTAGAACCCTTGTCATATTCACCCTAATAGAGCTCTATTATAGTGAATAGGACTTTTCACTCTCCCTGCTGCCCTGTGCTTTGTGCACACAACAGCAGGGAGCTGACCATGGCAGCCAGCCTCTGATCAGCCCCCCAGCCTCATGTGCCCCCCCAGCCTCTGATGTGCCCCCCAGCCTCTTATGTGCCCTCCAGACTCTGATCCGCCCTCCAGCCTCTCATGTGACCCCCAGCCTCTGATCCGCCCTCCGGCCTCTGATGTAGCGGTGGCCGCCGGGCGCTCCTTCTTCTGTCTGTGCGGCGCATCGCTAATGCTTCTAGCTCACGTGCACCGTGGCCGCCGGGCGCTCCCTCTTCTGTCTGTGCGGCGCATTGCTAATGCTTATAGCATTAGCAATGCACCGCACAGACCTACGAGAAGAAGAAGCGCCTGGCGGCACGTCACACGTGAGCTATAAGTATTAGCAATGCGCCACACAGACAGAAGAAGGAGCGCCCGGCGGCCACCGCGCACGTGAGTATAATGCCGCTCACTGACATACCATGATCGCTCCGTGGTCATATCTTAGTCCGGCAATATAGGCGATATGCACAAAATCCATATCGTGGCACAAATTTATATAGCATATCGCATATATCGCCTATACCGCCCACCTCTACCCCAGAGTGGCTCAATGACCGAGTCTGGAGGTGGCAACAGCATGAGTAGGCCACAGAGTGGCACAATGACTGAGTCTGGAGGTGTTAGCAGCATGAGTAGGCCACAGAGTGGCACAATGACAAAGTGTGGAGGTTTCGGCAGCAACAGCATCAGGAGGAAGCCACAGAGTGGCACAATGGCAGAGTTTGGAGTTGGCAGCAGCCTGAGGAAGCCACAGAGTGGCACAATGACAGTGTGGAGGTGGCTGCAGAAGAAGCAGCATCAGGAGAAGGCCACCGAGTGGCACAATGACAGAGTGTGGAGGTGGTGGCAGCAGCATCAGGATAAGGCCACCGAGTGGCACAGCAGATGTATGGTGTTGGCAGCAGTATGAGGAGACCACAGACTGCCACAATTACAGAGTGTGGAGGTGGCAGCAGCAGCAGTATCAGGAGAAGGCCACGTAGTGGCAAGGTGATATAGTGTGGATAAGGCAGCAGCAGCATCAGGATACCTCAGAGTGGCAAGGTGACAGTGTGGAGAAGGCAGCAGCAGCTGGATCAGGAGACCACAAAGTGACCCTGTGACAGAGTGGAGTGGTGGGTGGCATTACCAGTACCCGCTGACAAAGGTGGGTGAAAGAAGGAGCACTTGGCTTCAGATGTGTAGCATCAGGCGGGTGGCAGCATCAGAGTAGTGGCTGAGGCAGGTAGCCAGAAGAAACCAGTCTCTTTTGTCAAGGTGTTGGTGTGGCACCATGGATGATCTAGTCAGATGCATCTGGAATTGGTGGGTGGAAATCCTGGCTGATCCATGCCTGATTCATCTTGACAAAGGTCAGTCTCTCCACATAATTATGGCCCCGCTGCACTAAACACCTGCTCTGATGCCACACTACTGGCCGGGCAGGACAGCTTTTCCAGGGCAAACTCGGCTAATTGGGGCCACAAATCAAGTTTGGCTGCCCAATAGTCCAGCGGATTCTCAATGTGGGGTGGCAGGGTGCTGTCCAAGTATGCCACCACCTGCTGGTTCAGGTCCTGCTCCAGGTCTACCTGCTGCTGCTGTTTAGTAGTTTCTTCTCTATTCCGGTGAAGAAAGCTACTCATCAGCAACAGTAGACTCAGGCTGCTGCTGACTGAGCTGGTACTGCTCCTGCCTCCCCACCCTCCCCAGCAGTCATGGCAGAGGAACGTAAGCGCAGAGGGCCCCCCGGTCAGACCTGCCAGAGGCTGGACAATGGCGCAGATAGTGGTGGAGCTTTGACTGCCAGAAACCAGGTGCGTGCCAGTGGGTGATGCAGCAGTTGCTGCAGCAGGCTAGACCACCACATCGGAGCAATGGTTTGCCCAGGTCACTGGGTGGTGACGCTGCATATGTTGACGCAGGGCCGTAGTGCCAACATTGGCACCCTGGCCACGCTTCACTTTCTGCCCACAGATTCTACATATGGCCACGTTCACCTCCTCTGGCGGCTTCACAAAAAACTACCACACCTCCGAGTAGGTGATTTTCCACCCAACAGTCCACACTGACTGACTTCTACCGCCGCTACCTCCATGAGCCCCTGCACCACTACTTCCCAGGCAGGTAGGCTGCTGCGAAGCAGGTGGTCTACTCCTTGCCCGTTTGGCTCCCGACCTCCCACTGCTGCCACCCTGCTGACTCCTGGCCACCCTATCGACTTGCTGGATCCATCGCTGGCCCACAGGCAAGCTGCCACCCTCTTCTCCTGATCATGATGAAGCCCTTTCTGCACCCGGGCTCCCAAGTGCGATCAGCTTCATCATTATCGAGTAGTGTCTGCACGTCACTGATGTCCTCCTCAACAGTCTCTGGTCAGGAGCCTGACCGCTCGCATCACCACCTCCCACACCACTATCCTCATCACTACTTGCCCACCTAGCGGAAGAAGCGGCGGATGTCTCCTCCAGATCTTAGCTGGCCAGTAGCTGCTGACTGTCCTCTAGTAGCTCGTCCTCTCTGTTTAGTAGAGCTAAGCCCACAGCATACAATACTTATGTGGGTGATGGAACAGCAAAGAACAGAGGCAGGCTGAAGACAGGTGAGGGCACACAGCCTATTCCAGGGCCATGCCAACCCACCAACTGTTGGCTGGAGGTGTCTGAGGTCATTTGGGATGACGTGGATGACCAAGTTAACCAATCAAGAACCGCTGGGTTGCTGGTCAAAACACGACCGCTAGATGACACCGGGAATGGCCTGGCATTTCTCTGCCTCTGCCTGACATACTTTTAGCAAAACTAAATAAATTAAACCCAAAATAAATCACCACTAAAAGTGACAAATATATTTTCTTGTTGTACTTAAATACGCCCCTATATGCTTTCAACAAAAGATTATTGCAGAAGTGAACTGAGAATATATTTTTTTCTTGTAGTAGTGAAAAACGCCCCTATAAGCTTTCACCAGGAAAAAATTAAGCAGTGAAGTGTGTATTGATTTTTCTTGTTGTTATTAAATGCGCCCCTATATGCTTATACCAGGAAAAAATTAAGTAATGAAGTGTGTATAGATTTTTCTTTTTGTTAAAGAAAAATGCCCCTATACGCTTTCACCAGGAAAAAATTAAGCAGTGAAGTTATCACGATCGGCGTGACTATCACATACGTGACACAGAGGGAGGGAAAGAGGAAGGCCCTGCCCAAGTGAGAGGGAAGGTGGTGACCCCTGACTCACCTTGCGGCTGGCACCTGGCTGCCCTGACGTCCCTAGACGGGTTCCTCACCCGTACGCCGATCACGTGCCTAAAACCCTGGCTTTCCCTAAGATGAGCCCTAGATAGTGAACAGGGCGGTGGGAACACTAGTCCGCACCACTAGCTCTAAAGGAAAACACCAAGGGGAGGACAGACAATACAGACTCAACATATAATCCCAGGTGGGCGACAACAGGAGACTAGGGATGAGCGAACTCGAACTGTATAGTTCGGGTTCGTACCGAATTTTGGGGTGTCCGTGACACGGACCCGAACCCGGACATTTTCGTAAAAGTCCGGGTTCGGGTTCGGTGTTCGTCGCTTTCTTGGCGCTTTTGTGACGCTTTCTTGGCGCTTTTTGAAAGGCTGCAAAGCAGCCAATCAACAAGAGTCATACTACTTGCCCCAAGAGGCCGTCACAGCCATGCCTACTATTGGCATGGCTGTGATTGGCCAGAGCACCATGTGACCCAGCCTCTATTTAAGCTGGAGTCACATAGCGCCGCCCGTCACTCTGCTCTGATTAGCGTAGGGAGAGGTTGCGGATGCGACAGTAGGGCGAGATTAGGCAGATTAACTCCTCCAAAGGACTTCACTTGATTAATCGATCGATCTGCAGCTGTGCATCATTGAGCTGCTGAAATTCAAATGCTCACTCACTGTTTTTAGGCTGCCCAGACCGTTTGTCAGTCACTTTTTTCTGGGGTGATCGGCGGCCATTTTGTGTCTTGTGCGGTGCTGCGACCAAGTGCATCCAAGCTGCGACCAAGTGCATTTAACCCTCAATGGTGTGGTTGTTTTTTGGCTAAAGCCTACATCAGGGTGAAGCTGTCACACCAAGTGCATTTAACCAGCAATAGTCTGTTCATTTTTTGGCCATATACTAAATCAGGGGCAAGCTGCGCCTGTCACCAAGTGCATTTAACCCTCAATGGTGTGGTTGTTTTTCGGCTAAAGCCTACATCAGGGTGAAGCTGTCACACCAAGTGCATTTAACCAGCAATAGTCTGTTTATTTTTTGGCCATATACTACATCAGGGGCAAGCTGCGCCCGTCACCAAGTGCATTTAACCCTCAGTAGTGTGGTTCGTCAAGCTGTGACACCAAGTGCATTTAACCAGCAATAGTCTGTTCATTTTTTGGCCATATACTACATCAGGGGCAAGCTGCGCCCGTCACCAAGTGCATTTAACCCTCAGTAGTGTGGTTGGTCAAGCTATCACACCAAGTGCATTTAACCAGCAATAGTCTGTTCATTTTTTGGCCATATACTAAATCAGGGGCAAGCTGCGCCCGTCACCAAGTGCATTTAACCAGCAATAGTCTGTTCATTTTTTGGCCATATACTACATCAGGGGCAAGCTGCGCCCGTCACCAAATGCATTTAACCCTCAGTAGTGTGGTTGGTCAAGCTATCACACCAAGTGCATTTAACCAGCAATAGTCTGTTCATTTTTTGGCCATATACTAAATCAGGGGCAAGCTGCGCCCGTCACCAAGTGCATTTAACCAGCAATAGTCTGTTCATTTTTTGGCCATATACTACATCAGGGGCAAGCTGCGCCCGTCACCAAGTGCATTTAACCCTCAGTAGTGTGGTTGGTCAAGCTATCACACCAAGTGCATTTAACCAGCAATAGTCTGTTCATTTTTTGGCCATATACTAAATCAGGGGCAAGCTGCGCCCGTCACCAAGTGCATTTAACCAGCAATAGTCTGTTCATTTTTTGGCCATATACTACATCAGGGGCAAGCTGCGCCCGTCACCAAGTGCATTTAACCCTCAGTAGTGTGGTTGGTCAAGCTGTGACACCAAGTGCATTTAACCAGCAATAGTCTGTTCATTTTTTGGCCATATACTACATCAGGGGCAAGCTGCGCCCGTCACCAAGTGCATTTAACCAGCAATAGTGTGGTTATTTTTTGGCCATATCCCAGTCTAATTCTGTCACTAAATCCATACCGGTCACCCAGCGCCTAAATACTAGTCCTCAAATTTATATCCCGCTAAATCTCTCGTTACCGCTGTCCTGTTGTGGCTGGGAAAGTTATTTAGTGTCCGTCAAAGCACATTTTTTGTTCTGGGTTGCAGTACAATTCCCAATTTAGCAATTTCATAATTTAGTGGTTCCTGCTATATCAGAGCTATTTGAAATCTATCCCTAAAAGGGTATATAATATTCAAGGTGCACATAGGGTCATTCAGAATAACTTCACACACACGCTACTGTGCATTTCCAAGTCTAATTCTGTCACTAAATCCATACCGGTCACCCAGCGCCTAAATACTAGGCCTCAAATTTATATCCCGCTAAATCTCTCGTTACCGCTGTCCTGTTGTGGCTGGGAAAGTTATTTAGTGTCCGTCAAAGCACATTTTTTGTTCTGGGTTGAAGTACAATTCCCAATTTAGCAATTTCATAATTTAGTGGTTCCTGCTATATCAGAGCTATTTGAAATCTATCCCTAAAAGGGTATATAATATTCAAGGTGCACATAGGGTCATTCAGAATAACTTCACACACACGCTACTGTGCATTTCCAAGTCTAATTCTGTCGCTAAATCCATACCGGTCACCCAGCGCCTAAATACTAGGCCTCAAATTTATATCCCGCTAAATCTCTCGTTACCGCTGTCCTGTTGTGGCTGGGAAAGTTATTTAGTGTCCGTCAAAGCACATTTTTTGTTCTGGGTTGAAGTACAATTCCCAATTTAGCAATTTCATAATTTAGTGGTTCCTGCTATATCAGAGCTATTTGAAATCTATCCCTAAAAGGGTATATAATATTCAAGGTGCACATAGGGTCATTCAGAATAACTTCACACACACGCTACTGTGCATTTCCAAGTCTAATTCTGTCGCTAAATCCATACCGGTCACCCAGCGCCTAAATACTAGGCCTCAAATTTATATCCCGCTAAATCTCTCGTTACCGCTGTACTGTTGTGGCTGGGAAAGTTATTTAGTGTCCGTCAAAGCACATTTTTTGTTCTGGGTTGAAGTACAATTCCCAATTTAGCAATTTCATAATTTAGTGGTTCCTGCTATATCAGAGCTATTTGAAATCTATCCCTAAAAGGGTATATAATATTCAAGGTGCACATAGGGTCATTCAGAATAACTTCACACACACGCTACTGTGCATTTCCAAGTCTAATTCTGTCACTAAATCCATACCGGTCACCCAGCGCCTAAATACTAGGCCTCAAATTTATATCCCGCTAAATCTCTCATTACCGCTGTCCTGTTGTGGCTGGGAAAGTTATTTTGTGTCCGTCAAAGCACATTTTTTGTTCTGGGTTGAAATACAATTCCCAATTTAGCAATTTCATAATTTAGTGGTTTCTGCTATATCAGAGCTATTTGAAATCTATCCCTAAAAGGGTATATAATATTCAAGGTGCACATAGGGTCATTCAGAATAACTTCACACACACGCTACTGTGCATTTCCAAGTCTAATTCTGTTAGTAAATCCATACCGGTCACCCAGCGCCTAAATACTAGGCCTCAAATTTATATCCCGCTGAATTTGAATACAATACATTGGGCCAAATAATATTTTTGTTGTTGTGGTGAACCATAACAATGAGAAAAACATCTAGTAAGGGACGCGGACGTGGACATGGTCGTGGTGGTGTTAGTGGACCCTCTGGTGCTGGGAGAGGACGTGGCCGTTCTGCCACATCCACACGTCCTAGTGTACCAACTACCTCAGGTCCCAGTAGCCGCCAGAATTTACAGCGATATATGGTGGGGCCCAATGCCGTTCTAAGGATGGTAAGGCCTGAGCAGGTACAGACATTAGTCAATTGGGTGGCCGACAGTGGATCCAGCACGTTCACATTATCTCCCACCCAGTCTTCTGCAGAAAGCGCACAGATGGCGCCTGAAAACCAACCCCATCAGTCTGTCACATCACCCCCATGCATACCAGGGAAACTGTCTCAGCCTCAAGTTATGCAGCAGTCTCTTATGCTGTTTGAAGACTCCGCTGGCAGGGTTTCCCAAGGGCATCCACCTAGCCCTTCCCCAGCGGTGAAAGATATAGAATGCACTGACGCACAACCACTTATGTTTCCTGATGATGAGGACATGGGAATACCACCTCAGCATGTCTCTGATGATGACGAAACACAGGTGCCAACTGCTGCGTCTTTCTGCAGTGTGCAGACTGAACAGGAGGTCAGGGATCAAGACTGGGTGGAAGACGATGCAGGGGATGATGAGGTCCTAGACCCCACATGGAATGAAGGTCGTGCCACTGACTTTCACAGTTCGGAGGAAGAGGCAGTGGTGAGACCGAGCCAACAGCGTAGCAAAAGAGGGAGCAGTGGGCAAAAGCAGAACACCCGCCGCCAAGAGACTCCGCCTGCTACTGCCCGCCGCCATCTGGGACCGAGCACCCCAAAGGCAGCTTCAAGGAGTTCCCTGGCATGGCACTTCTTCAAACAATGTGCTGACGACAAGACCCGAGTGGTTTGCACGCTGTGCCATCAGAGCCTTAAGCGAGGCATTAACGTTCTGAACCTGAGCACAACCTGCATGACCAGGCACCTGCATGCAAAGCATGAACTGCAGTGGAGTAAACACCTTAAAACCAAGGAAGTCACTCAGGCTCCCCCTGCTACCTCTTCTGCTGCTGCCGCCTCGGCCTCTTCTGCTGCTGCCGCCTCGGCCTCTTCCTCCGCCTCTGGAGGAACGTTGGCACCTGCCGCCCAGCAAACAGGGGATGTACCACCAACACCACCACCACCTCCGTCACCAAGCGTCTCAACCATGTCACACGGCAGCGTTCAGCTCTCCATCTCACAAACATTTGAGAGAAAGCGTAAATTCCCACCTAGCCACCCTCGATCCCTGGCCCTGAATGCCAGCATTTCTAAACTACTGGCCTATGAAATGCTGTCATTTAGGCTGGTGGACACAGACAGCTTCAAACAGCTCATGTCGCTTGCTGTCCCACAGTATGTTGTTCCCAGCCGCCACTACTTCTCCAAGAGAGCCGTGCCTTCCCTGCACAACCAAGTATCCGATAAAATCAAGTGTGCACTGCGCAACGCCATCTGTGGCAAGGTCCACCTAACCACAGATACGTGGACCAGTAAGCACGGCCAGGGACGCTATATCTCCCTAACTGCACACTGGGTAAATGTAGTGGCAGCTGGGCCCCAGGCGGAGAGCTGTTTGGCGCACGTCCTTCCGCCGCCAAGGATCGCAGGGCAACATTCTTTGCCTCCTGTTGCCACCTCCTCCTTCTCGGCTTCCTCCTCCTCTTCTTCCACCTGCTCATCCAGTCAGCCACACACCTTCACCACCAACTTCAGCACAGCCCGGGGTAAACGTCAGCAGGCCATTCTGAAACTCATATGTTTGGGGGACAGGCCCCACACCGCACAGGAGTTGTGGCGGGGTATAGAACAACAGACCGACGAGTGGTTGCTGCCGGTGAGCCTCAAGCCCGGCCTGGTGGTGTGCGATAATGGGCGAAATCTCGTTGCAGCTCTGGGACTAGCCAATTTGACGCACATCCCTTGCTTGGCGCATGTGCTGAATTTGGTGGTGCAGAAGTTCATTCACAACTACCCCGACATGTCAGAGCTGCTGCATAAAGTGCGGGCCGTCTGTTCGCGCTTCCGGCGTTCACATCCTGCTGCTGCTCGCCTGTCTGCGCTACAGCGTAACTTCGGCCTTCCCGCTCACCGCCTCATATGCGACGTGCCCACCAGGTGGAACTCCACCTTGCACATGCTGGACAGACTGTGCGAGCAGCAGCAGGCCATAGTGGAGTTTCAGCTGCAGCACGCACGGGTCAGTCGCACTACAGAACAGCACCACTTCACCACCAATGACTGGGCCTCCATGCGAGACCTGTGTGCCCTGTTGCGCTGTTTCGAGTACTCCACCAACATGGCCAGTGGCGATGACGCCGTTATCAGCGTTACAATACCACTTCTATGTCTCCTTGAGAAAACACTTAGGGCGATGATGCAAGAGGAGGTGGCCCAGGAGGAGGAGGAGGAGGAGGAGGAGGAAGAGGGGTCATTTTTAGCACTTTCAGGCCAGTCTCTTCGAAGTGACTCAGAGGGAGGTTTTTGGCAACAGCAGAGGCCAGGTACAAATGTGGCCAGACAGGGCCCACTACTGGAGGACGAGGAGGACGAGGATGAGGAGGAGGTGGAGGAGGATGAGGATGAAGCATGGTCACAGCGGGGTGGCACCCAACGCAGCTCGGGTCCATCACTGGTGCGTGGCTGGGGGGAAAGGCAGGACGATGACGATACGCCTCCCACAGAGGACAGCTTGTCCTTACCCCTGGGCAGCCTGGCACACATGAGCGACTACATGCTGCAGTGCCTGCGCAACGACAGCAGAGTTGCCCACATTTTAACCTGTGCGGACTACTGGGTTGCCACCCTGCTGGATCCACGCTACAAAGACAATGTGCCCACCTTACTTCCTGCACTGGAGCGTGATAGGAAGATGCGCGAGTACAAGCGCACGTTGGTAGACGCGCTACTGAGAGCATTCCCAAATGTCACAGGGGAACAAGTGGAAGCCCAAGGCCAAGGCAGAGGAGGAGCAAGAGGTCGCCAAGGCAGCTGTGTCAATGCCAGCTCCTTTGAGGGCAGGGTTAGCATGGCAGAGATGTGGAAAACTTTTGTCAACACGCCACAGCTAACTGCACCACCACCTGATACGCAACGTGTTAGCAGGAGGCAACATTTCACTAACATGGTGGAACAGTACGTGTGCACACCCCTCCACGTACTGACTGATGGTTCGGCCCCATTCAACTTCTGGGTCTCTAAATTGTCCACGTGGCCAGAGCTAGCCTTTTATGCCTTGGAGGTGCTGGCCTGCCCGGCGGCCAGCGTTTTGTCTGAACGTGTATTCAGCACGGCAGGGGGCGTCATTACAGACAAACGCAGCCGCCTGTCTACAGCCAATGTGGACAAGCTGACGTTCATAAAAATGAACCAGGCATGGATCCCACAGGATCTGTCCGTCCCTTGTCCAGATTAGACATTAACTACCTCCCCTTAACCATATATTATTGGACTCCAGGGCACTTCCTCATTCAATCCTATTTTTATTTTCATTTTACCATTATATTGCGAGGCTACCCAAAGTTGAATGAACCTCTCCTGTGTCTGGGTGCCGGGGCCTAAATATATGCCAATGGACTGTTCCAATGTTGGGTGACGTGAAGCCTGATTCTCTGCTATGACATGCAGAATGATTCTCTGCTGACATGAAGCCAGATTGTCTGTTACGGGACCTCTCTCCTCTGCCTGTGTGTGTGCTGGGCCTAAATATATGCCAATGGACTGTTGCAGTGGTGGCTGACGTGAAGCCTCATTCTCTGCTATGACATGCAGACTGATTCTCTGCTGACATGAAGCCAGATTCTCTGTTACGAGACCTCCCTCCTCTGCCTGGGTGCTGGGCCTAAATATATGCCAATGGACTGTTGCAGTGGTGGCTGACGTGAAGCCTCATTCTCTGCTATGACATGCAGACTGATTCTCTGCTGACATGAAGCCAGATTCTCTGTTACGGGACCTCTCTCCTCTGCCTGTGTGTGTGCTGGGCCTAAATATATGCCAATGGACTGTTGCAGTGGTGGCTGACGTGAAGCCTCATTCTCTGCTATGACATGCAGACTAATTCTCTGCTGACATGAAGACAGATTCTCTGTTACGGGACCTCTCTCCTCTGCCTGTGTGTGTGCTGGGCCTAAATATATGCCAATGGACTGTTGCAGTGGTGGCTGACGTGAAGCCTCATTCTCTGCTATGACATGCAGACTGATTCTCTGCTGACATGAAGCCAGATTCTCTGTTACGGGACCTCCCTCCTCTGCCTGGGTGCTGGGCCTAAATATATGCCAATGGACTGTTGCAGTGGTGGCTGACGTGAAGCCTCATTCTCTGCTATGACATGCAGACTAATTCTCTGCTGACATGAAGACAGATTCTCTGTTACGGGACCTCTCTCCTCTGCCTGTGTGTGTGCTGGGCCTAAATATATGCCAATGGACTGTTGCAGTGGTGGCTGACGTGAAGCCTCATTCTCTGCTATGACATGCAGACTGATTCTCTGCTGACATGAAGCCAGATTCTCTGTTACGGGACCTCTCTCCTCTGCCTGTGTGTGTGCTGGGCCTAAATATATGCCAATGGACTGTTGCAGTGGTGGCTGACGTGAAGCCTCATTCTCTGCTATGACATGCAGACTGATTCTCTGCTGACATGAAGACAGATTCTCTGTTACGGGACCTCTCTCCTCTGCCTGTGTGTGCTGGGCCTAAATATATGCCAATGGACTGTTGCAGTGGTGGCTGACGTGAAGCCTCATTCTCTGCTATGACATGCAGACTAATTCTCTGCTGACATGAAGACAGATTCTCTGTTACGGGACCTCTCTCCTCTGCCTGTGTGTGTGCTGGGCCTAAATATATGCCAATGGACTGTTGCAGTGGTGGCTGACGTGAAGCCTCATTCTCTGCTATGACATGCAGACTGATTCTCTGCTGACATGAAGCCAGATTCTCTGTTACGGGACCTCTCTCCTCTGCCTGTGTGTGCTGGGCCTAAATATATGCCAATGGACTGTTGCAGTGGTGGCTGACGTGAAGCCTCATTCTCTGCTATGACATGCAGACTGATTCTCTGCTGACATGAAGCCAGATTCTCTGTTACGGGACCTCCCTCCTCTGCCTGGGTGCTGGGCCTAAATATATGCCAATGGACTGTTGCAGTGGTGGCTGACGTGAAGCCTCATTCTCTGCTATGACATGCAGACTGATTCTCTGCTGACATGAAGCCAGATTCTCTGTTACGGGACCTCTCTCCTCTGCCTGTGTGTGTGCTGGGCCTAAATATATGCCAATGGACTGTTGCAGTGGTGGCTGACGTGAAGCCTCATTCTCTGCTATGACATGCAGACTAATTCTCTGCTGACATGAAGACAGATTCTCTGTTACGGGACCTCTCTCCTCTGCCTGTGTGTGTGCTGGGCCTAAATATATGCCAATGGACTGTTGCAGTGGTGGCTGACGTGAAGCCTCATTCTCTGCTATGACATGCAGACTAATTCTCTGCTGACATGAAGACAGATTCTCTGTTACGGGACCTCTCTCCTCTGCCTGTGTGTGTGCTGGGCCTAAATATATGCCAATGGACTGTTGCAGTGGTGGCTGACGTGAAGCCTCATTCTCTGCTATGACATGCAGACTGATTCTCTGCTGACATGAAGCCAGATTCTCTGTTACGGGACCTCTCTCCTCTGCCTGTGTGTGCTGGGCCTAAATATATGCCAATGGACTGTTGCAGTGGTGGCTGACGTGAAGCCTCATTCTCTGCTATGACATGCAGACTGATTCTCTGCTGACATGAAGCCAGATTCTCTGTTACGGGACCTCCCTCCTCTGCCTGGGTGCTGGGCCTAAATATATGCCAATGGACTGTTGCAGTGGTGGCTGACGTGAAGCCTCATTCTCTGCTATGACATGCAGACTGATTCTCTGCTGACATGAAGCCAGATTCTCTGTTACGGGACCTCTCTCCTCTGCCTGTGTGTGTGCTGGGCCTAAATATATGCCAATGGACTGTTGCAGTGGTGGCTGACGTGAAGCCTCATTCTCTGCTATGACATGCAGACTAATTCTCTGCTGACATGAAGACAGATTCTCTGTTACGGGACCTCTCTCCTCTGCCTGTGTGTGTGCTGGGCCTAAATATATGCCAATGGACTGTTGCAGTGGTGGCTGACGTGAAGCCTCATTCTCTGCTATGACATGCAGACTGATTCTCTGCTGACATGAAGCCAGATTCTCTGTTACGGGACCTCCCTCCTCTGCCTGGGTGCTGGGCCTAAATATATGCCAATGGACTGTTGCAGTGGTGGCTGACGTGAAGCCTCATTCTCTGCTATGACATGCAGACTAATTCTCTGCTGACATGAAGACAGATTCTCTGTTACGGGACCTCTCTCCTCTGCCTGTGTGTGCTGGGCCTAAATATATGCCAATGGACTGTTGCAGTGGTGGCTGACGTGAAGCCTCATTCTCTGCTATGACATGCAGACTGATTCTCTGCTGACATGAAGCCAGATTCTCTGTTACGGGACCTCTCTCCTCTGCCTGTGTGTGTGCTGGGCCTAAATATATGCCAATGGACTGTTGCAGTGGTGGCTGACGTGAAGCCTCATTCTCTGCTATGACATGCAGACTAATTCTCTGCTGACATGAAGACAGATTCTCTGTTACGGGACCTCTCTCCTCTGCCTGTGTGTGTGCTGGGCCTAAATATATGCCAATGGACTGTTGCAGTGGTGGCTGACGTGAAGCCTCATTCTCTGCTATGACATGCAGACTAATTCTCTGCTGACATGAAGACAGATTCTCTGTTACGGGACCTCCCTCCTCTGCCTGGGTGCTGGGCCTAAATATATGCCAATGGACTGTTGCAGTGGTGGCTGACGTGAAGCCTCATTCTCTGCTATGACATGCAGACTGATTCTCTGCTGACATGAAGCCAGATTCTCTGTTACGGGACCTCCCTCCTCTGCCTGGGTGCTGGGCCTAAATATATGCCAATGGACTGTTGCAGTGGTGGCTGACGTGAAGCCTCATTCTCTGCTATGACATGCAGACTAATTCTCTGCTGACATGAAGCCAGATTCTCTGTTACGGGACCTCTCTCCTCTGCCTGGGTGCTGGGCCTAAATTTATGAAAATGGACTCTTACAGTGGTGGGTGACGTGAAGCCAGATTCTCTGCTATGGGACCTCTCTCCAATTGATTTTGGTTAATTTTTATTTATTTAATTTTTATTTTAATTCATTTCCCTATCCACATTTGTTTGCAGGGGATTTACCTACATGTTGCTGCCTTTTGCAGCCCTCTAGCTCTTTCCTGGGCTGTTTTACAGCCTTTTTAGTGCCGAAAAGTTCGGGTCCCCATTGACTTCAATGGGGTTCGGGACGAAGTTCGGATCGGGTTCGGATCCCGAACCCGAACATTTCCGGGATGTTCGGCCGAACTTCTCGAACCCGAACATCCAGGTGTTCGCTCAACTCTACAGGAGACAACAAAAAGCCCAACAGGGATCCGGAGGGTAGCACTCTGGAACAACAACCAGGATTCACAGCTCCAGTGGGTCAGTATAGAAGTCCAGGCAGGAAGCTCTATAACTGGCAACTAGAGAAGTGTGAGAGGAGAATATAAGGAGGTTGGGAGTGGCAGACAAGAAACAGCTGAGGAGGAGAAGCTACGGATCCCTGAGTGAGACAAAAGGATTGCAAGGCAAACACAGAAAACAATCACTAAGAAGCAACGTGATCTTTAGACATAGAGCGTGCAGCCACCCGCTGCGACTTCCTGACCCCGGGTATAACGGAGTCAGACGTGGCTCTTGACACCCTCGTGACAGTACCCCCCCTTTCACGAGGGGCCTCCGGACACTCAGGACCAGGTCTCTCAGGATGAGAGGCATGGAAAGCCTGAATTAACCTGTTGGCGTTTACCTCTGACACTGGAACCCACATTCTTTCCTCGGGACCGTAACCCCTCCAATGCACCAGATACTGAAGAGAGCGGCGGACCCGACGAGAATCAACAATTCTGGATATTTGAAACTCCAGATTACCATCCACAATAACAGGAGGAGGTGGCAGCGGTGATGGTTCTAGAGGTGGAACATACTTCTTGAGTAACGACTTATGGAAGACGTTATGGATCTTAAAAGTCTGAGGTAGCTCCAGGCGAAAAGCCACAGGGTTAATGACGGCTACTATTTTATAAGGACCAATGAACCTAGGGCCCAGTTTCCAAGAGGGAACCTTCAACTTAATATTCCTAGTAGACAACCACACATAGTCATTCACTCCTAGGTCCGGACCTGGCGACCGTTTCTTATCGGCCATGCATTTATATTTACCACTCATATTTTTCAAGTTAGCTTGCACCTTCTGCCATACCGATGAAAGAGATGACGAAAACCGTTCCTCTTCGGGAACCCCAGAAGACCCCCCTCTTTGAAAGTACAAAATTGGGGATGAAAACCGTATGCACCAAGAAATGGTGACTTGCCAGTGGATTCCTGACAGCGATTATTTATGGCAAACTCGGCTAACGGTAAATATGATGACCACGCCTCTTGGTTTTCAGACACAAAACACCTTAAATATGTTTCTAGGTTTTGGTTGGTACGCTCAGTCTGTCCATTCGACTGAGGATGGAAAGCTGAGGAAAAGGACAAGTGTACCCCCAAACGGGAACAAAAGCTTTCCAAAACTTAGAAATAAACTGGGTTCCCCGATCCGAAACCACATCGGAAGGGACCCCGTGAAGCTTCACGATTTCACTGATAAACACCTGAGCAAGAGTCTTAGTATTAGGAAGTGCGGGTAGCGCAATAAAGTGTACCATTTTGCTAAACCTGTCTACTACTACCAAGATAACTGTTTTACCCGCAGACAACGGTAAGTCAGTGATGAAATCCATTGACAGATGTGTCCATGGCCTATTGGGGATGAAAAGTGGCAATAAAGACCCTGCTGGACGTGTATGAGAGACTTTCGCGCGTGCACAAGTAGAACAAGTAGACACGAAATCCATTACATCCTGACGCAACCTTGGCCACCAAAAACGACGAGACAATAGCTCCAAGGTTGCTTTACTACCCGGGTGCCCAGCAAGTGCCGAATTATGATGTTCCTTTAATAATTCAAGACGCAGGTTTAACGGTACAAACAATTTCTCTGAGGGGCAAGAGGCCGGGGCGTCCCCCTGGGCCTCTAACACCTTTCCCTCTAGAACAGAGTGTACAGCAGAGACAACCACTCCTCTTTGTAAAATAGGTACCGGATCACTAACATTACCCCCTCCAGGGAAACTACGAGATAATGCGTCTGCCTTGGTATTTTTTGCCCCAGGACGATAGGTGATTACAAAGTTAAATCTGGTAAAGAATAGCGACCACCTAGCTTGTCTAGGGGTGAGACGCTTAGCCGATTCTAGGTACAGAAGGTTTTTGTGATCCGTAATCACCGTGACGGGGTGGATTGCTCCCTCTAAGAAGTGACGCCACACTTCAAACGCCAGTTTAATCGCCAACAGTTCCCTATTTCCAATATCATAGTTCTTTTCTGCAGTAGATAACTTTTTGGAAAAGAAAGCGCAAGGACGCCATTTGCCAGGAGACGGACCCTGAGACAATACAGCCCCCACTCCCACCTCTGACGCATCTACTTCAACAATAAAAGGCTGGGAGACATCAGGTTGAATTAAAACAGGTGCCGAGGTAAATCTCTCTTTTAGAGAGGAAAATGCAATTTTAGCGGCGTCAGACCATTTAGAAAAATCAGTCCCCTTCCTAGTCATGTCAGTAAGGGGTTTAACGATCACTGAGTAATTTTTAATGAACTTTCTATAGAAATTTGCGAAACCCAAAAACCGTTGTAGAGCTTTAAGGTTCTTAGGAAGATCCTAATCTAAAATTGCCTGGACCTTCCTAGGATCCATACGGAAACCTGAAGCAGATAATAGATATCCCAGGAACTGTATTTCCTGAACGGCGAAGACACATTTTTCAATTTTCGCATATAATTTATTCGTCCGTAGGACCTGCAGTACTTGCCTGACATGTACTTCATGTGTTTTCAGATCAGCCGAATAAATTAAGATATCATCTAGGTATATGACTACAAACCTGCCAATGAGATGACTAAAAATATCATTAACGAAATGTTGGAAGACAGCAGGGGCATTGGTCAGACCGAAAGGCATGACTAAATTTTCATAATGCCCCTCAGGGGTGTTAAAAGCTGTCTTCCACTCATCCCCTTCCTTGATACGAATCAGATTGTAGGCCCCCCTAAGATCAAGTTTGGAGAACCACATAGCACCCGCAATCTGATTAAAAAGGTCAGGAATGAGAGGAAGAGGGTATGGGTCTTGGATGGTTATCCGGTTTAGCTCACGGAAATCTAGGCAAGGACGCAGGCCCCCATCTTTCTTTTTAACAAAGAAAAACCCTGCAGCCACGGGTGAAGAAGAGGGTCTGATGTGTCCCTTAGCCAGACTCTCGGAGATATAATCTTTCATGGCTTGTCTCTCGGGACCCGAAAGATTATACAACCTGGACTTGGGTAATTTTGCACCAGGAATCAGGTTAACCGGGCAATCATAAGGACGATGAGGTGGTAGTGTAATGACTGGCGTCACACACAGGGAGGAAAACATGGAAAGCCCTGCCCAAGGGAGAGGGAAAGGTGGTGACCCCTAACTCACCTTGCGGCTGGCACCTGACTGCCCTGACGTCCCTAGACGGGTTCCTCACTCGTGCGGCGATCACGTGCCTAAACCCTGGCTTTCCCTGAAATGAGCCCTAGATAGTGAACGGGTCGGTGGGATCGCTAGTCCGCACCACTGCACTAAGAGGGAAACACCAGGGAGAGGACAGACAAATACAAACAAACACAAACACCCAGGTGGGCGACCACAGCAGTCCACAAAGGTCCAACAGGGATCCGGAGGGTAGCGTTCTGAAACAACCATCTGAGAACGCAGCAACACAGCTCCAGTGGGTCAGAATAGATGTCCAGGCAGGATGCTCTATCTCTGGCAACCAGAGAAGTGTGAGAGAGGAATATAAGGAGGTTTGGGAGTGCTGGACAAGGAACAGCTGAGGAGAAGGAGCTACGGATCCCTGAGTGAGCCAAAAGGGTTTGCAAAGCAAACCCAGAAAGCTACCATAAGGAAAACAGCCCTATCTTAAATAGAGCGTGCAGCCAACCGCTGCGACTTCCTGACCCCGGGTATAACGAGTCAGGCGTGGTTCTCGATACCCTCGTGACAGTACCCCCCTCTCTACGAGGGGCCTCCGGACACTCAGGACCAGGTCTCTCAGGATGAGAGGCATGAAAAACCCGAACTAACCTGTCGGCGTTTACCTCAGACGCAGGAACCCACATTCTTTCCTCGGGACCGTAACCTCTCCAATGCACCAGATATTGAAGAGAGCGGCGGACCAGACGAGAATTAACAATTTTGGATATCTGAAATTCTAGATTACCATCCACGACAACAGGAGGGGGTGGCAGCGGTGATGGTTCTAGAGGTGGAACATATTTTTTGAGTAACGACTTATGAAAAACATTATGAATTTTAAAAGTCTGAGGTAACTCCAGGCGAAAAGCCACGGGGTTGATGATGGCTACAATTTTGTAAGGGCCAATAAACCTAGGACCCAGTTTCCAAGAGGGAACCTTCAATTTAATATTCCTAGTAGACAACCACACATAGTCATTCACTCCTAGGTCCGGACCTGGCGACCGTCTCTTATCAGCCATGCATTTGTATTTACCACTCATATTTTTCAAGTTAGCTTGCACCTTCTGCCATACCGATGAAAGAGATGACGAAAAACGTTCCTCTTCGGGAACCCCAGAAGACCCTTCCCCTCTTTGAAAGTACAGAATTGGGGATGAAAACCATATGCACCAAGAAATGGTGACTTGCCAGTGGATTCCTGACGACGATTATTCATGGCAAACTCAGCTAACGGTAAATATGATGACCACAACTCTTGGTTTTCAGACACAAAACATCTTAGATATGTCTCAAGGTTTTGGTTGGTACGCTCAGTCTGTCCATTCGACTGAGGATGGAAAGCTGAGGAAAAGGACAAGTGTACCCCCAAACGGGAACAAAAAGCTTTCCAAAATTTAGAAATAAACTGGGTACCCCGATCCGAAACAACATCGGAGGGGACCCCGTGAAGCTTCACGATTTCACTGACGAATACCTGAGCAAGAGTCTTAGCATTAGGTAGTGCGGGTAACGCAATGAAGTGTACCATTTTGCTAAACCTGTCCACTACTACCAAAATAACTGTTTTACCCGCAGACAAAGGTAAGTCAGTGATAAAATCCATTGACAGATGTGTCCACGGTCTATTGGGAATGACGAGTGGTAATAGAGACCCTGCAGGACGTGTATGTGAAACTTTTGCGCGCGCACAGGTAGAACAAGAAGACACAAAATCTAATACATCCTGACGCAACCTTGGCCACCAAAAACGACGAGACAATAGCTCCAAGGTTGCTTTACTACCCGGGTGCCCAGCAAGTGCCGAATTATGATGTTCCTTTAATAATTCGAAACGTAGGTTCAACGGTACAAACAATTTCTCTGAGGGGCAAGAGGCCGGGGCGTCCCCCTGGGCCTCTAGCACCTTCCCCTCCAAAACAGAGTGTACCGCAGAGACAACCACTCCTCTTTGTAGAATGGGCACCGGATCACTCACAGTACCCCCTCCAGGGAAACAACGAGATAGTGCATCAGCCTTGGTGTTCTTTGCCCCAGGACGATAGGTAATCACAAAGTTAAACCTGGTAAAAAATAGCAACCACCTAGCCTGTCTAGGGGTGAGACGCTTAGCTGATTCGAGGTACAGGAGATTTTTGTGGTCCGAAATCACAGTGACGGGGTGGACTGCCCCCTCTAAGAAGTGACGCCACTCCTCAAACGCAAGTTTAATAGCTAATAGTTCCCTATTGCCAATATCGTAGTTCTTTTCTGCTGCAGATAGTTTTTTAGAAAAGAAAGCACAAGGACGCCATTTGCCAGGAGACGGACCCTGAGACAGCACAGCCCCCACTCCCACCTCTGACGCATCGACTTCAACAATAAAAGGCTGAGAGACCTCAGGTTGGACTAGTACAGGTGCTGAGGTAAACCTCTCTTTTAGAGAGGAAAAAGCAACTTTAGCGGCGTCAGACCATTTAGAAAAATCAGTCCCCTTCCTAGTCATGTCAGTAAGGGGTTTTACAATAACTGAATAATTTTTAATGAATTTCCTATAGAAATTCGCGAAGCCCAAGAACCGTTGCAGTGCTTTGAGGTTCTCAGGAAGATCCCAATCTAAAATTGCCTGGACCTTTCTAGGATCCATACGGAAACCTGACGCAGATAAAAAATAACCCAGGAATTGTATCTCCTGAACGGCGAAGACACATTTTTCAATCTTAGCATATAATTCATTTGTCCGTAGGACCTGCAGTACTTGTCTGACATGCGCCTCATGTGTTTTCAGATCAGACGAATAAATTAAAATATCATCTAGGTATATTACCACAAACCTGCCGATTAGATGACTAAAAATGTCATTAACGAAATGTTGAAAGACGGCAGGAGCATTGGTCAGACCGAAAGGCATAACTAGATTTTCATAATGCCCCTCAGGGGTGTTAAACGCTGTCTTCCACTCATCCCCCTCCTTAATACGAATCAGATTGTAGGCCTCCCTAAGATCAAGTTTGGAGAACCACCTAGCACCCGCAATCTGATTAAACAGGTCAGGAATGAGAGGAAGAGGGTATGGGTCTCGGATGGTTATCTGACTTAATTCGCGAAAATCTAAGCAAGGATGCAGGCCCCCATCTTTCTTTTTAACAAAGAAAAACCCTGCAGCCATGGGTGAAGAAGAGGGTCTGATGTGTCCCTTAGCCAAGCTCTCGGAGATATAATCTTTCATGGCTTGTCTCTCTGGACCCGAAAGATTATATAACCTGGTCTTGGGTAATTTTGCGCCGGGAATAAGGTTAACCGGGCAATCATAAGGACGATGAGGTGGTAACTTCTGACAACCTTTTTCAGAAAAAACATCCTCAAAATCCGAAATAAATGTAGGTAGGGTAGTTATGGAGGCGACTAAGCAATTGCTATTTAAGCAATTTTCTCTGCACTGCTTACTCCACTCCAATATCTCCCTGGCCTGCCAATCCACCACTGGATTGTGCGCTACCAACCAGGGAAGGCCCAGCACCACCGGAGTGGGAAGCCCCTCCAGAACATAACCTGAAAGCATCTCGCTATGGTGGTCCCCTACCCGAAGGTGTAAATTATGAACGATGTGGGTGAGGTTTCTCTGAGACAGGGGAGCAGAATCAATAGCGAATATGGGAATGGGTCTCTGTAACGTACAGAGAGACAAACCCAAAGAGCGGGCAAAATTGGCATCTATCAAATTTACCCCTGCTCCACTGTCTAGAAAGAAAGAAATAGTCTCCGTCTTATCACCAAAAATAATAACCGCTGGCAACACAAATTGCGATGTACGTATGGAGGAGACGTATACCCCCCGGCTGACATCCTCCACACAGTCTGGGGTTAGTAGTTCTTCCGACGGTCTTTTGTTTCTGAGGAAAGAAGGACAGACATTAATGAAATGACCCCTCTCCCCACAAAAAAAACAACCCCCACGCCTACGGCGAGCCTCAGGAGGGCGTACCTGACGAGTAGTTCCTCCTAGCTGCATAGGCTCATCTAAGTCCGTACAGACTAACTGCTGCTTGGGAGCGGTTACCAATTTCTCCGGTTCTTTCAACCTGTCCCTAAGGCGTCTCTCTATACGGATAGAAAGGGACATAACCGCATCAAGGGAAACGGGGGTCTCATATAATGCAAGCGCATCCTTAACCCTTTCGGATAACCCAGAGCAGAACTGACTCCTGAGAGCCGGGTCGTTCCATTGGGTATCCGTAGCCCACCTACGGAATTCAGAGCAATAATCCTCTACCGGCCGCTCTCCTTGTAAGAGTCTCCGTAATCTTGATTCAGCCAGTGCTACTCGGTCAGGGTCGTCATATATGAGACTCAAGGCCCCGAAAAACTCATCCACTGACCGAAGAGCCTGGGAATCAGTAGGTAAAGAGAACGCCCAGGACTGCGGGTCCCCCTGCAGCAGGGAAAAAACAACCCCCACCCGCTGATCTTCATTACCAGAGGAGTAAGGGCGCAGTTTAAAGTATAACTTACAGGCCTCACGGAACGTCAAAAACTTGTCCCTTCCCCCAGAAAATCTGTCAGGGAGAGGGACCTTGGGTTCTGCAACAACCTGGTTACCAGTAGCAACCGCTGGGCTTGCGGTCAGTTGTAATTGCTGCTGTTGCTGGAGGACCGACGCCTTCAATCCTACCACCTCTAAAGACAGGCCATGAAGTTGTTTGGACAGAGCAGCAATTTGATCCATACTGGATTCCAAGTAGGTAAAAAAAAATTTTTTTTACCTACACAAAATAAGGGCCAGAGATAATGTAATGACCGGCGTCACACACAGGGAGGAAAACATGGAAAGCCCTGCCCAAGGGAGAGGGAAAGGTGGTGACCCCTAACTCACCTTGCGGCTGGCACCTGACTGCCCTGACTTCCCTAGACGGGTTCCTCACCCGTGCGGCGATCACGTGCCTAAACCCTGGCTTTCC
Organism: Bufo gargarizans; assembly: GCF_014858855.1. Lineage (NCBI taxonomy): Eukaryota > Metazoa > Chordata > Amphibia > Anura > Bufonidae > Bufo > Bufo gargarizans. The sequence continues at coordinate 667,455,163 of NC_058080.1, forward strand.
CTGAAATGAGCCCTAGATAGTGAACGGGCCGGTGGGATCGCTAGTCCGCACCACTGCACTAAGAGGGAAACACCAGGGAGAGGACAGACAAATACAAACAAACACAAACACCCAGGTGGGTGACCACAGCAGTCCACAAAGGTCCAACAGGGATCCGGAGGGTAGCGTTCTGAAACAACCATCCGAGAACGCAGCAACACAGCTCCAGTGGGTCAGAATAGATGTCCAGGCAGGAAGCTCTATCTCTGGCAACCAGAGAAGTGTGAGAGAGGAATATAAGGAGGTTTGGGAGTGCTGGACAAGGAACAGCTGAAGAGAAGGAGCTACGGATCCCTGAGTGAGCCAAAAGGGTTTGCAAAGCAAACCCAGAAAGCTACCATAAGGAAAACAGCCCTATCTTAAATAGAGCGTGCAGCCAACCGCTGCGACTTCCTGACCCCGGGTATAACGGAGTCAGGCGTGGTTCTCGATACCCTCGTGACAGGTAGCTTCTGACAACCCTTTTCAGAAAAAACGTCCTCAAAGTCCGAAATAAATGTAGGTAGGGAAGCTATGGAGGCGATTAAGCAATTGTTATTTAAGCAATTCTCTCTGCAATGCTCACTCCACTCCAATATCTCCCTGGCCTGCCAATCCACCACTGGATTGTGCGCTACCAACCAGGGAAGACCCAATACCACAGGAGAGGGAAGGCCCTCCAGAACGTAACATGAAAGACGCTCATTATGGTGGTCCCCTACCCGAAGGTGTAAGTTATGGATGATGTGAGTGAGGTTTCTCTGAGACAGAGGAGCAGAATCAATAGCGAATATGGGAATAGGTCTCTGCAGCGTACAGAGAGACAAACCCATAGTGCGGGCAAAATGGGCATCTATCAAATTTACCCCTGCTCCACTGTCTAGAAAAAAAGAAATAGACTCCGTCTTAACACCAAAAACAATAACCGCTGGCAACACAAATTGAGATGTTCGTATGGAGGAAACGTATACCCCCCGGCTGACATCCTCCGCACAGCCTGGGGTTAGTAGTTTTCCGACGGTCTTTTGTTTTTGAGAAAGGAGGGACAGACATTAATGAAATGACCCCTCCCCCCACAGAAAAAACAAGCCCCACGCCTGCGGCGAACCTCAGGAGGACGGACCTGACGAGAAGTTCCTCCTAGCTGCATAGGCTCATCTAAGTCAGTACAGACTAACTGCTGCTTGGGAGAGGTTACCAATTGCTCAGGAATTTTCGATCTCTCCCTAAGACGTCTATCTATTCTGATAGAGAGGGACATAACAGCATCAAGGGAAAGGGGGGTCTCATACAGCGCCAGCGCATCCTTAACCCTTTCAGATAACCCAGAGCAGAACTGACTCCTGAGAGCCGGGTCGTTCCACTGAGTATCCGTAGCCCACCTACGGAACTCTGAGCAATATTCCTCTGCTGGCCGATCTCCCTGTAGGAGTCTCCGTAACTTCGACTCAGCCAGGGCGACTCGGTCAGGGTCATCATATATGAGACCCAAAGCCCCAAAAAATCCCTCCACTGACCGGAGAGCCTGGGAACCAGGGGGTAACGAGAACGCCCAGGATTGCGGGTCCCCCTGAAGCAGGGAAATAATAATCCCCACCCGCTGTTCTTCATTACCTGAGGAGTAAGGGCGCAGCTTAAAATATAATTTGCAGGCCTCACGGAACGTCACAAATTTGTCCCTTCCCCCAGAAAATCTGTCAGGAAGAACAACCTTGGGTTCTGTAACAACCTGGTTACCCATAGCAACCGCTGGGCTTGCGGTCTGCTGCATTTGCTGCTGTTGTTGGAGGACAGACGCCTTCAATCCTGCCACCTCCAAAGACAGGCCTTGAAGCTGTTTTGCCAAAGCAACAATAGGATCCATATTGGATTCTAAGTAGAGAGAAAATAAAAAAATAAATTTTTTTTTTATTTTTTCCCCCCCAAAAAATAAGGGCCAGTTATAATATCACGATCGGCGTGACTATCACATACGTGACACAGAGGGAGGGAAAGAGGAAGGCCCTGCCCAAGTGAGAGGGAAGGTGGTGACCCCTGACTCACCTTGCGGCTGGCACCTGGCTGCCCTGACGTCCCTAGACGGGTTCCTCACCCGTACGCCGATCACGTGCCTAAAACCCTGGCTTTCCCTAAGATGAGCCCTAGATAGTGAACAGGGCGGTGGGAACACTAGTCCGCACCACTAGCTCTAAAGGAAAACACCAAGGGGAGGACAGACAATACAGACTCAACATATAATCCCAGGTGGGCGACAACAGGAGACAACAAAAAGCCCAACAGGGATCCGGAGGGTAGCACTCTGGAACAACAACCAGGATTCACAGCTCCAGTGGGTCAGTATAGAAGTCCAGGCAGGAAGCTCTATAACTGGCAACTAGAGAAGTGTGAGAGGAGAATATAAGGAGGTTGGGAGTGGCAGACAAGAAACAGCTGAGGAGGAGAAGCTACGGTTCCCTGAGTGAGACAAAAGGATTGCAAGGCAAACACAGAAAACAATCACTAAGAAGCAACGTGATCTTTAGACATAGAGCGCGCAGCCACCCGCTGCGACTTCCTGACCCCGGGTATAACGGAGTCAGACGTGGCTCTTGACACCCTCGTGACAGAAGTGCGTATAGATTTTTCTTGTTGTTAATGAAATACGCCCCTATATGCTTTCACCAGGAAAAAATTAAGTAGTGAAGTGTGTATAGATTTTTCTTTCTGTTACTGAAATAGGCCAGCAAACACTTTCAACAGGTAAAAATTAAGCAATGAGGTGCGTATACATTTTTCTTTTGGTTAGAGAAAAATGCCCCTATACGATTTGACCAGGAAAAATTGAGCACTGAAGTGTGTATAGATTTTTATTTTTGTTACAGAAAAATGCCCTTATACGCTTTCAGCGGGTAAAAATTAAGCAGTGAAGTGGTTATGAATTTTTCTTTCTGTTACTGAAATAGGTCAGCCAACTCTTTCAACCGGGAAAAAATTAAGCAGTGAGGTGCGTATATATTTTTCTTTTGGTTAAAGAAAAATGCCCCTATATGATTTCACCAGGAAAAATTAAGCAGTGAGGTGTGTATAGATTTTTCTTTTCGTTACTGAAAAATGTCCCTATACGCTTTCAGCAGGTAAAAATTAAGTTGTGAAGTGTGTATAGATTTTTCTTGTTGTTAATGAAATACACCCCTATACGATTTCACAAGAAATCACTGCAACAGTGCACTGCGTATATATTATTCTTTTTTTAATGAAATACGCCCCTATATGCTTTCGCTGGAAAAAAACTTAAACAGTGAAGTGCCTATCAAATTTTTTTGTAGGACTGAAATACGCCCCTATACTCTTTCAACAGAAATCACTGCAACAGTGAAGTGCGTATATATTTTTCTTGTAGGACTGAAATATGCCCCTATGCGCTTTCACCAGAAAGACCTGCAACAGTGAAGTGCATATATATTTTTCTTTTTTTACTGAAATACGCCCCTATACACTTTCAACAGAAATCACTGCAACAGTGCAGTGCATATATGTTTTTCTTGTAGGACTGAAATACACCGCTATGCACTTTCAACAGAAATCACTGCAACAGTGTACTGTGTATATATTTTTATTTTTATAATGAAATACGCCCTAATACGCTTTCAGAAAAAAAAACTGCAGCAGTGAAGTGTGTATATATTTTAGTTTTTCCACAGATATAAGCCACTAAAGGCTTTTCAACATAGCACTTGCACCCCAACAACAAATAGCTGGAATGACAGAGCTGTCTAATGGCTATTTGGATCCCCAAATAATCTTTCCCTGCACTTGCAAGTCGCGTTCCTATCACTGTCTCTAGCGCCTTCTGACGTCTCGACCTGCACTGTGATGCTGTGAAATGATTCCTCCCTATCCTTTCCCTGCACTTATAAATCATTTTTTCGGTCTTTTTTTTCCACAATAAGGTTTTTTCCAATCGCTGTCCCTAGCACCTTCTTACGTCTGTCCCTGCACGCTGAACGCTGGAAAAATGTCTGAATCCAAGATGGCCACGGTATTTATAGGGCTGAGACATCACAGTGCTAGCTGGCTGCTGATTGGATCCCGCATTTCCAGAGTTCCTTGCCCCATGTCCTCAGTCCTCACATGTGTAGCCGCCATGTTAGGAAAAATTTGGTTTGTTACCACGAAGCGCGATGAAATTAGTATTTGTTGCAAATCTAATTTTTCTTGAAATTCAGAATTAATTCCACTTCGTCAGCTTCGATTCGCTCATCTCTAGTTACGTTCACACTAGCGTTAATATTTTTGCTTCCGCTTCCGTTTTGTCCTTATTCATTGTCAATGGGGACAAAAAGTAACTGAACAGAACGCTCCAAAATGCATTCCGTTCCATTCTCATACTGGAGAGAAAACCGCAGCATGCTGCAGTTTGCTTTCCGTCCTGAGATGCGGAGGAAGACGGATCCGTCATGACCCACAATGCAAGTCAATCGGGACGGATCTGTTTTTTCTGACACAATTTGACACAATAGAAAACAGATCCGTCCCCCATTGACTTTCAACAGGGTTCATGACTAATCCGTCTTGGCTATGTTTAAGATAATACAAAGATGATATAGCCTAAAAAAACCGGTCTTAATAGCTTAGTCTGTAGCTCAATAGTAAGGACTGTGTCTCGCAAGCACCAGGTTTAGGGTTCAAGACATGTTAGCAAACAAAAGAAATAAGCTTATTTTAAATACCCTAGACAAAAGACAAATAACGTTTGACTTTACTCACATGTCAGAGTCAAAGTCAGAATAAGTTTCAGATGCATTGTGTATTTGCATGCTTAATCACATAGCAAGAGAAAATGGTAGATCTCTGTCTCACACACAGCAAATTTTGGGTTCAAGACCTGGTAGCAAACATAAAGGAGGAATAAATGGGGTTATTTATTAATCTGAAATATGTCTAAATCAGGCGTATTTCAGGCGCAGACTGCGGCACAATGGTTAGGTCCACCGCAATCTGCGACTTCTCCCCTTTTTCGGCAGGTCTAAAATTGTGGGCACGGGCGGGGAAGGGGATAGGCCCATCTCAATTACCATTTTCTAGGAAGCTGTCTTACACTTAGGCCCCTTTCACACAGGCGAGATTTCCGTGCGGGTGCAATGCATGAGGTGAACTCATTGTACTGGCACTGAATCCACTGGACCCATTCACTTCAATGGGGCTGTGCCGATGAGCAGTGATTTTCACGCATCACTTGTGCGTTGCGTGAAAATCACAGCATGTTCTATATTCAGCGTTTTTAACGCAACGCAGGCCCCATAGAAATTAATAGGTCTGCGTGAAAATCGCAAGCATCTGCAAGCAAGTGCAGAAGCGGTGTGATTTTCACGCATGGATGCACGGAGATGATGTAAGTAAATTGATAAAAGTCAATTTACGGTACTGTATTATTTCCCTTATAAAATCGTTATGAGGGAAAATAATAGCATTCTTAATACAGAAATCCTAAATCCACATTTTAGTAAGCATTCTGTATTAAGAATGCTATTATTTTCCCTTATAACCAACTTCTGGGTACCACATTCAGTTTTGTGTGAAAGAGGCCTTACAGAGCAAGTAGTCGTGACACCAGTTGCATCGATGCAATGAGGACGTGGAGTCCCCTTTGTAGATGGTAGTGTTAAGAATGCAATTATTTTCCCTTATAACCATGTTATAAGGGAAAATAATAAAATATACAGAACACCTAACCCAAACCCGAACTTCAGTGAAGAAGTCCAGGTTTGGGTCTGGGTACCACAGTCAGTTTGCACCCGTGCAATAAAAACTGAACATCGGAATGCAATCGTAGTCAAAACTGACTGCAATTGCATACCTACTCGCACAATTTTCCCTGATCGCAGATGTAACGCATCCGGACCTAATCCGGACACGCTCGTCTGCAAGGAGCCTTAGAACTAGCGGAGGATCAGCCGAAGTTATGTAGATGCCGGCACCTTTTCATAACTCTGGCGGATCCACTGCCAGTTTAGGGGTTTATTAAATTGTAACTGCCGTTTTATTTTTATTTGTGTAATGTACAGTGGCGGAAATAATTATTTGACCCCTCACTGATTTTGTAAGTTTGTCCAATGACAAAGAAATGAAAAGTCTCAGAACAGTATCATTTCAATGGTAGGTTTATTGTAACAGTGGCAGATAGCACATCAAAAGGAAAATCGAAAAAATAACTTTAAATAAAAGATAGCAACTGATTTGCATTTCATTGAGTGAAATAAGTATTTGAACCCCTACCAACCATTAAGAGTTCTGGCTCCCACAGAGTGGTTAGACACTTCTACTCAATTAGTCACCCTCATTAAGGACACCTGTCTTAACTAGTCACCTGTATAAAAGACACCTGTCCACAGAATCAATCAATCAAGCAGACTCCAAACTCTCCAACATGGGAAAGACCAAAGAGCTGTCCAAGGATGTCAGAGACAAAATTGTAGACCTGCACAAGGCTGGAATGGGCTACAAAACCATTAGCAAGAAGCTGGGAGAGAAGGTGACAACTGTTGGTGCGATTGTTCGAAAATGGAAGGAGCACAAAATGACCATCAATCGACCTCGCTCTGGGGCTCCACGCAAGATCTCACCTCGTGGGGTGTCAATGGTTCTGAGAAAGGTGAAAAAGCATCCTAGAACTACACGGGAGGAGTTAGTTAATGACCTCAAATTAGCAGGGACCACAGTCACCAAGAAAACCATTGGAAACACATTACACCGCAATGGATTAAAATCCTGCAGGGCTCGCAAGGTCCCCCTGCTCAGGAAGACACATGTGCAGGCCCGTCTGAAGTTTGCCAATGAACACCTGAATGATTCAGAGAGTGACTGGGAGAAGGTGCTGTGGTCTGATGAGACCAAAATAGAGCTCTTTGGCATTAACTCAACTCGCTGTGTTTGGAGGAAGAAAAATGCTGCCTATGACCCCCAAAACACCGTCCCCACCGTCAAGCATGGGGGTGGAAACATTTTGCTTTGGGGGTGTTTTTCTGCTAAGGGCACAGGACAACTTATTCGCATAAACTGGAAAATGGACGGAGCCATGTATCGTGAAATCCTGAGCGACAGCCTCCTTCCCTCTGCCAGGAGACTGAAAATGGGTCGTGGATGGGTGTTCCAGCACGACAATGACCCAAAACATACAGCAAAGGCAACAAAGGAGTGGCTCAAGAAGAAGCACATTAAGGTCATGGAGTGGCCTAGTCAGTCTCCGGACCTTAATCCAATCGAAAACCTATGGAGGGAGCTCAAGCTCAGAGTTGCACAGAGACAGCCTCGAAACCTTAGGGATTTAGAGATGATCTGCAAAGAGGAGTGGACCAACATTCCTCCTAAAATGTGCGCAAACTTGGTCATCAATTACAAGAAACGTTTGACCTCTGTGCTTGCAAACAAGGGTTTTTCCACCAAGTATTAAGTCTTTTTTTGTTAGAGGGTTCAAATACTTATTTCACTCAATGAAATGCAAATCAGTTGCTATCTTTTATTTAAAGTTATTTTTTCGATTTTCCTTTTGACGTGCTATCTGCCACTGTTACAATAAACCTACCATTGAAATGATACTGTTCTGAGACTTTTCATTTCTTTGTCATTGGACAAACTTACAAAATCAGTGAGGGGTCAAATAATTATTTCCTCCACTGTATAGGGGCAGTGATACTGACCATTTTTGTAATATACTTTAATTACTGGAATCAAACATTTCTATTATAAAAATAGCTCTAATGTGGCCCATTTTGAGCCTTAGCAATGCTCCTCTGTCTTCTGTTTACATAACACGGTCAGTGTTAGCAAGTCTCCACTGTTATGTAAACAGAAGACAGAGGAGCGTTGCTAAGGCTCAAAATGGGCCACTTTAGGGATACTTTTCTAATAGAAATGTATGATTTCACTAGTATATTACAAAAATGGTCAGTATCACTGCCCCTATACATTACACAAATAAAAATAAAATGGCAGTTACACTTTAAGACTGGTGTCTAAAATGCTGGTCTTAATAAATGTGCCTCAAAGTTTTTAAAATACTCTAGCTATAAGACAAATTCAAATGATGTCTGACATTCCTCAGTCAGGGTCAAAGTCAGAATGAGTTTCAGATACACAGTTTATTTACATACATGCTAAATCACATAGCCACAGAAAATCAGCTCTTAACGTTTTAGTCTTAATAAAGCCCCTCGCCCGCAGTGGATCGCCGAAGTTATCAAGAGGTGAGTTTTTAATGCCATTTTGGAGTGTGTAGGACTTTTTGATAAAATATTTTTGAGAGGTAAAGAGATGAAAAACGGCAAAACACCTTTCACCATATGTGATACTTTTTTATATTTTAATAGTACAGGTGTTTTCGTACACGGCAATGTCCATGATGTTGATTTTTTTTTTATTGTTTAAGTATTTTGATGGGGAAATGGGGGGTGATTTGAACTTTTATATTTTTTTTAATATGTTTTAGAACTCTTTTTTAAACTTTTTTATTTTTTTATGAAACAGCAGGCACCCGCTAGCTATGGCGCTCGCTCCACTTCAGGTCTTAACTATAAAATGCATTTGACGTGTGGTTTTGTGTTTCAGTGCTTTCGTAAGTTTTATTTGATATCCATGTTACACCAAAAACATTGCATATGATGCTTTTCTGTATTACGAGATTTCAGTACTGCTGCTTTGTGTTAATTATTCTTTTAATGTATAAGTTGTTTCTATACTTAGGTAATATGCTCTTGATTGTTGTTAATTATTACCAGTCTATTATAGGTTAAAGGCTGTGGGCAATTTTTATAATTGTATTCTACTCATTTTAGGTTAAAAATTACTGGTAAGAATATGGCTTAAGATTAAGTACCCCTTGAAAAAGCTGTACGCGAAACGTGCGTTGGGGAGTGGACCGGTGGTGTTGCTGCACGGTATATTTAAACCGAGTGGTCAGTATCTTTTTCATTATGTGCTGATTATAACTCCAATCATGCTAACTGCTTCAGCTTTGACAAATGTGGTGTGTATTGTCACGCTCACTTTGTGACAAATTCTGATATACAATGAATGTGTATTTCTTTGGTAGCTTATGAGCCATAGGTTGTGGATATTATATATCCCTTAATTGATGACCAATTGGTAATATTTATGCACATGCACTTTATATTTATATATATGTATCGGCAGTTCACCATCGGTCCTCTTGGTTTTTAATGTGTATTGTAACCTGTGTCTACTGTCTTTTTTGTGACCAGTGCTGATCATGTGTACTTTTGTGATTTTTAAATAAATTATGTGACTTTTGGACTACTTTAGTATCACTAGATTTATTTGCATTATACCTGTCTCACTCCTTTCGGTTGGTTATATATTAAGATGGATTTAGACAAGCATATAATCGTTACGATTCCAACGCTAGTGATGGAAGATATTCATGTAAATGTTTCTAACAACTGAGTGATCTATCCAAAAACGCTCGCTCAACGTTTGTGAAATCGTTAGTGCGAACAAGTACAATCATCAGTTGTCATTAATAAAATGCATGATAATCGTTTCATGTAAATTCTAGTTGTATGATGCAACGTTTGGTCGTTTAGTCGCTGGTGCCTGTGATCACTTAAGTGATTATCTGCTTGTCTAAATCCACCTTTACATGTGGCTAGTGTCTATATACTGTCAGGATGAGAGATAGAAGCTCTGAGGGCTCATGTAGAGCTCTTATCTGACAGGACTCACTGTGAACAGAAAGCCCGCTGGCCTGCAAATAGACACCTGCTGACATCTGTACAGGGAACAGGGATGGGAATGTTTAATAAAGACCAATTGAGAAAATGATTTCTAGTAAAAAATAATTAGAATGCAATAATTTTCTTAAAGCAACTGCCCCTGAACATATTCATAGGCTATAACAATAGTGGGTGTTTCATCACTGTTATTACATTACATGTGTAACATGTGCATGCCATGAATTAGAACCCCTCAGGGATGGAAATGCATCAGCGCTTCCATGGGTGTTTACACTTCTTTTAACATGACTCAATAACTATCTGCTTTCATTTTTGTACTATTTACCGAAATGCCGGATTGTTTTCTATGACGTTTTCCTACATTGCTATCTGCTACCAATGCAGCGTTGTTCCATGCATAATGCAGATGTGTGCTTGGGCTGTGGTTCAAGTAGCAGTGAGTTCATGTACTGTTTTTATTAAAGTTTTGAAAAATGTAAACTTTTTTTAAAAGTTGCAAAAATTATTGCAGTCTTACTCCAGTAAGCGGGTGGCATAAAGTGGAGAAACATCTTTGCACTAAATTTATCAAACAATAAGCAACATTTTCCTCATTTGGGGCAAATTACAGCAACGCAGATTTCTGCAAAACTGAAATTGGCCTACTTACCTTGTACACCAGTATAGACGTCTGTTATGTTCAATGGGGACAGAACCAGCTGCAGTTTGGGATCCATCAGTTCTTCTTTCCCTCTCTTATTAACAGTCAGTAGAAGATGAAGATGAACACCACACTGAATAGCAGGCCTGCTGTACCACCTCTTTAAGCCTTCCCATATTTGACCAGTTTCCAATTTCATTTGCTGTAATCAATATCAACTATCATTAGCTCATCACTTTTCCTTAAGAAAATGGATGAAGTTCACCACAAATGCAAATTAGCAGTTTTATGAAATTAGATGTATGGTTAACGCCTACCTGGCTGGAGAAGAAGGGATACAAATGAGCTCTTAGCAGGCCCTACCTCGAACATTGACTTATAGGATAGCTGCCTTACATCTGGTGGCATCAGAGGCGGAGCTTGTTAGGAGGTCATTTGCATCCCTTTCTTCCCAGAACTCGAGAGGAGCATGTATGGCCTATAAGTCTCCTCATGCTGATTAAGGAGCTCTCCATAAGGAGATATATTACCCCCCAAATACTGTATATAAGGGTGATGATATGTACTGTATATTATTATGTAGTATCTAATGTATGGATATGGCCCTTTTGATAAGTGTGCATATAAGGGTTATGATATGTTTATTATTATGTGTTGTATTGTGTATAGACATGACCATGCTGATATGTGTGTGTATATAGGGGTAATGTTATGTATATTATTATGTAGTGTCTCAAGTATAGATATGGCCATGTTGATATGTCTGTGTATATAAGGCCTCATGCAAACGACTGTGGTGTGTTTTGCAGTCTGCAAATCGCGGATCCGCAAAACACAGATGGTGTCCGTTCGCGTTCCCCAATTTGCGGAACGGCACGGACAGCCTTTAATATAAATGCCTATTCTTGTCCGTAAAGCGCAGACAAGAATAGGACATGTTATATTTTTTTTAGCGGGGTCACGGAACGGAGCAATGGATGCGGACAGCACATGGAGTGCTGTCCGCATCTTTTGCGGCCCCATTGAAGTGAATGGGTCCCACAAAACGGCGGCTCGGAAGCGGACCAAAACAACAGCCTTGTGCATATTGGGAGTATGAGACCCCGAGCAGAGGTGCCAACTGTCACAGACGTTCCTGTGACAGGTGCCAGGAGATCGGTGAGACTGCCAACGCGTGGTTTGATCTGACAGGTTCCTATAGATCAGTTTATGTCTGTGTTGTTTCTGGTGATGGCCACACCCCTTGCCTCAGGTGTTGCTTATTTGGTCATCTATTCTTCCCTGTTTATTGTGGCTTCTCCCACCATGCTGTGCGGTTTATATCTTCAGTCTGGTTTTGGATTGCTGGTGTTTGGATCTCGGCGGAATTCCTGTACTTCCATTGCCTTTTGTTTATTGTTTGGGTTATCTTGTGTTGCTCTTTTCCCTGTCATTTGGGTTTAGGCTACTTTCACACTAGTGTTTTTGCTGGATCCGGCAGGGTTCAACAAAAACGCTTCCGTTACTGATAGTACAACCGTCTGCATTCGTCATAAATGGATCAAGTTGTATTACCTTTAACCTTGCCAAGACGGAGCCGTCATAAACTCCATTGAAAGTCAATGGGGGACGGATCGTTTTCTATTGTGACTTACATTGGGGGTCATGACGGATCCTTCTTGCTCCGCATCCCAGGATCCTTCTTGCTCCGCATCCCAGGACAGAAGTAAACTACAACATGTTGCGGTTTGCTCTCTGGTCTGGTAACACAACTAAACGGAACGGAATGCATTTTGGAGCATTCTGTTCTGTTCAGTTCAATTTTGTCCCCATTGACAATGAATGGGGACAAAACTGAAGCGTTTTTTCTGGTACTGAGCCCCTATGACGGAACTCATTACCGGAAAACGTAAACGCTAGTGTGAAAGTAGCCTTAGACCTTAGGGAGACTCCTGTTCAACCTACCGGTTGGAGGAACAGGATATCTCTTGTCCTGACATTAGTACCAGGGTACTACAGGGTGAATTAGGACCCCTGGGGTCAGTTCATATTTGCAGTCAGTCAGGACTCTAGGAGGTGACCTGCTCCTTTCCCTAGTTTCCAGGCCTTCTCCCCTCATCCCTTTCCCTCCTGCGTTCGGTGTGGGTTTCTCTCCCATACCGAAATGTGACACCGACTCTTTATCCGCAGCTTCTCCTGAGCAGCACCTGGCCCATGAGCCTGGCAGTCTGCATGCCCCAGGTGGGGGGCACATGAGGAGGGCACTAATGCATGTGGGTTAGGCAGATATATATACAGTGGGATGCGAAAGTTTGGGCAACCTTGTTAATCGCCATGATTTTCCTGTATAAATCGTTGGTTGTTACGATAAAAAATGTCAGTTAAATATATCATATAGGAGACACACACAGTGATATTTGAGAAGTGAAGTGAAGTTTATTGGATTTACAGAAAGTGTGCTATAATTGTTTAAACAAAATTAGGCAGGTGCATACATTTGGGCACTGTTGTAATTTTATTGATTCCCAAACCTTTAATTATTGGAACTCAAATTGGCTTGGTAAGCTCAGTGACCCCTGACCTACATACACAGGTGAATCCAATTATGAGAAAGAGTATTTAAGGGGGTCAATTGTAAGTTTCCCTCCTCTTTTAATTTTCTCTGAAGAGTAGCAACATGGGGGTCTCAAAACAACTCTCACAAAGATTGTTCACCATCATGGTTGAGGGGAAGGATACAGAAAGCTGGCTCAGAGATTTCAGCTGTGTGTTTCCACAGTTAGGAACATATTGAGGAAATGGAAGACCACAGGCTCAGTTCAAGTTAAGGCTCGAAGTGGCAGACCAAGAAAAATCTCGGATAGACAGAAGCGACGAATGGTGAGAACAGTCAGAGTCAACCCACAGACCAGCACCAAAGACCTACAACATCATCTTGCTGCAGATGGAGTCACTGTGCATCGTTCAACCATTCGGCGCACTTTACACAAGGAGATGTTGTATGCGAGAGGGATGCAGAGGAAGCCTTTTCTCTGCCCACAGCACAAAAAGTGGGGCTTGAGGCGGGCTGAAGCAGATTTGGACAAGCCAGCTTAATTTTGGAATAAGGTGCTGTGGACTGATGAAACTAAAATTGAGTTATTTGGCCATAACAAGGGGCATTATGCATGGAGGAAAAAGAACACAGCATTCCAAGAAAAACACCTGCTACCTACAGTAAAATATAGTGGTGGTTCCATCATGCTGTGGGGCTGTGTGGCCAGTGCAGGGACTGGGAATCTTGTCAAAGTTGAGGGACACATGGATTCCACTCAGTATCTGCAGATTCTGGAGACCAATGTCCAGGAATCAGTGACAAAGCTGAAGCTGCGCCGGGGCTGGATCTTTCAACAAGACGACGACCCTAAACACTGCTCAAAATCCACTAAGGCATTTATGCAGAGGAACAAGTACAACGTTCTGGAATGGCCATCTCAGTCCCCAGACCTGAATATAATTGAAAATCTGTGGTGTGACTTAAAAAGAGATGTCCATGCTTGGAAGCCATCAAACCTGAATGAACTAAAGATGTTTAGTAAAGAGGAATGGTCCAAAATACCTTCAACCAGAATCCAGACTCTCATTGGAACCTACAGGAAGCGTTCAGAGGCTGTAATTTCTGCAACAGGAGGATCTACTAAACATTGATTTAATTTCTTTTTTGTGGTGCCCAAATTTATGCACCTGCCTAATTTTGTTTACACAATTATAGTACACTTTCTGTAAATCCAATAAACTTCATTTCACTTCTCAAATATCACTGTGTGTGTCTCCTATATGATATATTTAACTGACATTTTTTATCGCAACAACCAACGATTTATACAGGAAAATCATGACGATTAACAAGGTTGCCCAAACTTTCGCATCCCACTGTATGCTCCTGCCTGCACTCAGCCACCAGTCACCCATCTCATCACAGAGGGGGTGAAGCTAGTACTAGACTTGGAGTTGGGATCCACGCAGTGATGGCTGTGGTGTCCTGCGATTTTTGCACTATTTAAAGGCGCATGGTTTCCTCTTTTAATGGCCTCATTTATCTGCATTGTATACTGGAATAGGTATTGTTTCCCATTGCAATCAATCACAGTGCAGGTTTCATTTTCCATAAGCATTATAAAAATGAAAGCTTTTTTTTTTTACTTTGGTAAGTGGTGTTTTTTTTGCATAAGCAGAATGCTCCTAGTATGGCATTTTTTATGACTTTTTTTTTACAATAGACTTTGCTGTAGAAACATGTATACTTTAGAAATACTAGTATCCGGCAGTCCGTGCACCCGTTTTTCTATGCCAGAAAATTGAAGATGATAAATGTACTTCTCTTCATGGTACCCATTATTTTACTGGACAAAATAACGCAGCATGCTGCCATCGAGCCTCCAGCGAAGACATTGAACACAACCCTACACGTGCAGACTTACAGCTGTCCAACAGTAATTTATAGGTCATCATGGGAAAAGTGGCCAATGAGCAAAATATTGTTGGGTTGCTGGAGGTGTTTAGGATGTTTTAACCTGGTCTTAAAGAGATTGAACAGGTCCAGAAAAAGAACGATCAGTCAAAAGTAATTTAGATAAATATACATGGCATCAAATGTATGACTCTTCCTTACAAAACACTATGGGGGCTCTTTAAAGGGAACCTGTCATGTTGAACATAGTGTTTGAGCTGCAGGCAGCATGTTATAGAGCAGGAGGAGCTGAGCAGATTGTTAAATATTTTTTTGGGGAAAAGATTCTGTATAATTTGTATTTTATTCAGTTAAATTCCTGTTCATTCTGGGTCTTGAAGTCCAGGAGACAGTTCTATTAGTGATTGACAGCTACTGTATCTCTGTATACACAGTCATAGTGGGCAGGTTGTCATTCACTGATAGGACCACTTCCTTGACTTCAAAGTCCAGAATGAGAAGGAATTTTAATGAATAAAATACAAGTTTTGATGATTTTTTCCCCTGTAAATAATTAATTCCAATCTGCTCAGCTCCTCCTGTTCAATAATATACTGCATATACCTTACATTGCATTTTCATGGTGACAGGTTCCCTTTAATGTCTACAAGGTATAGAGCCACTTTTTTTTTTTTTTGGGTCAAATCTTTTTATTTGAAGACAAAATCTTAATTTTCATTGTTTTTCATCACAAACATCAAGAACATCCCAAAGAAACACCTTCCCAACCCCCCTTTCCCCCCCTCCCCCAGCCCCGAAGTTCAGGTGCAGTCCATCTTGGAAATATCGCGTAGCAAAGTCCAGGATACGATCCACCCCACTCTCATACTACTAGCCACTCCGGTGGCTCTGAAGCAATCCATTGGGACGCTATCCGCTTTCTGGCCTGATATAGGATACGCTGAATTGCCAACTTAACCTCCTTTAGCCCCGATATTCCACCAGCATATAAAAAATACGCATAATAGAGGTGAACATTCAGCCGTGACCCCATAAACCTTCCCAATGAGGTCAGCCACATCCTTCCAGTATCTGCGCAATTGCGGACAGTTCCACATTAAGTGTATGAGGTCAGCGGACGTAACCCCGCATCTAGGACATTTATCGTCGGCACGAAACCCTATTTTATATAACATTTTCGGGGTTCTATATGCTCTATGAAGCAGCAGCAATTGTGAGACCCTATGAGCCTCACTTACCGCTATATCAGGGAAGTCCGTAAGCACTTTTTCCCATTGGTCATCTTTCAATTCTGGTATATCTTTTTCCCATTTTTCAAACAGATGCAATAGATTATTTTTATGTAAAGCTTCCATTAGGCTCAGATAATGCAGCGATATCACTCCCCCAGAACCGCCCCAGGTAGCCGTGAGGTCTACGATCAGATGTTTCTGGGCAGGCAACAGCTTCTCCCGCCGCTCCTGCACTTGTATGGCGTGTCTTACTTGCAAATAGACATAGAAAAGAGCTTTAGGCAAGCTAAACTCCCGTTGCAAAGCAGTAAATTCTTTAAGGGAAGTACCTTCGAATAGCTGACATAGTCTGTCCAAACCTTGTTGAGTTCATCATACATGATATTCGGCCATATGGAAGTAAATTTCGTATATCCCGTGATACCTGCCATTTTCCTTGTCTTCCACCACACCATATGAATCATGCCCAACATCTCGTACCTTCTCCCCATTTCCCTAAAAGTGGCGTCCTCTAGCGCCGACAGAAGGCATCCCCTTTTGAGGAAGTATTTAACTATCCTACCTGCCTTATTAACCTGTTCCTCCTCGCCCCAACCCCTGATGTGCTGCATTTGGGCTGCCAAATAATAAACCAAGGGATCAGGGACACTCAATCCTCCCTGGGTCTTAGGTCTGCACAAGGTGCTCTGTTTTATACGAGGGATCCCCTTCTTCCAAATTAGGTCTCTAAAAATGGCGTTGACAGTGTAAAACACTTTCAGTGGGATCCATACGGGAGCATTATGCAGCACATAGAGAAGCTGGGGCATAAGAATCTTTTTTATCAGGTTTGTTCGGCCAACAATAGATAACGGCAGCTTAGACCATGCCTGCACTTTCTTACTAAACTTATCTAGTAACGGCATTACGTTTAGATCTATAAATTTCTCACTATTTCTGGAGATCTGTATCCCCAAATACCTGAAGCTAGACACAATCTGTAACCCACCGGTCATGATAGGATCCGAAGAAACCTCTCCAGCCAGCGGCAACAGGGTTGACTTAGTCCAATTTATTCGCAGGCCCAGATTTGTCCAAAGTCATCAATGATCTCCATTGCAGCCGGCAGGGACGTCTCCCAATCATCTAAAAACATAAGCAGATCATCTGCGTATAACGCAACTTTTTCTGTTACTGACCCATATCTAAATCCCTTAACTCCCATGGATGAACGTAGAGCCTCCGCCAAAGGTTCTATTGCCACCGCAAACAATAGCGGCGACAACGGGCAACCCTGTCTGGTACCCCTCTGCAGTTTGAACGAGTCAGATATGTATCCGTTCACCTGCACTCTGGCCGAAGGGGACGCGTACAACATTTTCACCCAATCGATAAAGACCGATCCCACCCCCATCTTTTCCAGTACCAGGAACAAGTATCGCCATTCCACGCTGTCAAATGCTTTGGCCGCGTCAAGAGACGCGACCGCCGCATTCAAGGCGTGAACCTGGCCCACCTGGACATTTAAGTGTAGTCTCCTGATATTTACCGCTGTCGACATGTTTGGCATAAATCCTGCCTGATCCTTATTAATAAGCGAGGCAATGACTGAGTTAAGCCTGTTAGCCAATATCTTAGCCAGCAGCTTAACATCCGCCTGCAACAATGAAATGGGCTTATATGATTCCGCCTCCATCGGATCCTTCCCCGGTTTTGGTATTACAACTATAATTGCCTCATTCATTGTGTCAGGCAGTTTCCCCAGCAGCCGGGCTTCATTAAACACTTCCAGTAACTAGGGCAACAGGACTGGGGCGAATTGTTTATAAATATCTGCAGGCAGGCCATCACTCCCTGGGGCCTTATTATTAGCCATATCACCCAGCGCTATTTCCAACTCTTTCAAAGTGAAAGGGCCATCCAGAAGTGTTCTCTGATCCTGATCTAAAGTGGGCATCCGTAGGGGATGAAGGAAATTTTTGATGTCAGCTTCCGTAGCCACAATTTTAGAAGAGTAAAGGTTCTGATAAAACCCCGCCAATACCTGGGATATCCTGTCTGTGGTCACCTGCACCGCACCATCCGCGTCGCGCATCGCCGCCAAATAATTAGAAGTCTGTTGCAATCTAGTAATCAGAGCCAGCAACCTGCCCGCCTTTTCCCCTTTCTCATAGTATGTTTGCTTCAGGAAAAACTGTCTATTACGTAGTAAGCGGTCATCCAACTGTTGCTGCGCCTCTTTCCACTGAAACTCGTGTTCTTGTGTAGGGTTATCTACATAACTATTCTCTGCCTCCTTTACCGCCGAAAGCAACTGTCTAGTTAGGGCACTATTCTCCTTTTTTCGACCATTAATTTTGGCAGCTAGCACCCCCCGCAGGAACGCCTTCATTGCATCCAATACCACTATTCTACCAGCTGACGGGAGATTATGCTAAAAAAACTCATTTAAAGCGTCCCTGACATCTGACATATCGACCAGGACATTCAGCCAATAAGGGTTAAACTTCCATAGTTTAGATCTGCGCGACACTGATGGCAACATCTGAAAGGTTGCCACAATCGGTGAATGGTCAGAAACCCGTCTTGGCAAGTATCTGATATCCTCTAGCAAATAGCCCATTACTTCATTGCCCAGAATGAAGTCAATTCTGGACAAGGAACCATATGTGCTGGAACGACAGGAGAACTGCTTAGTGTCGGGGTACCTCAACCTCCAGAAGTCCAGAATGGATGCTTCCTGAAGTAGTCGGCCGAAGGGAGTGAGATCGCTGCTGACAACCTGTGGAGAAGCATAAAATGTATCTAGCGACAAGCAGGGTACATTGTTAAAATCGCCTAACACTATTGTAGGCACATTAGGCCTTTCCGCCACCAAAGCTATGATCTTTTTCATCACCTGGGAGGAGTACGGTGGGGGAATGTAGACTCCAATGATTACGCACTCCACAGAGTATAGGGAGCCATGCAAATACACATACCTACCCTCTCTGTCAATAATCTGGGAATGACATGAAAATGCAACAGATCTGTGCACTAAAATGCTCACCCCCCTCGCATAGGCAGAATAGGTGGCATGGAAGCAGTGACCGTCCCATCTCTGTGTGAGAATGCTAGTTTGTTCTAGTAACAAATGGGTCTCCTGGAGACAGCAAATCAGGGGCTGATACTTCCTCATGCCATCTAGCACTGCCCGTCTCTTGTTGGCCTCCTAATTCCCCTAACATTCCAACTGAAAAAAGTCACCTTACTAGCCATTAGACTTAAGCGATTGTCTGTGAGTGAGGCGGATCCGCGTTTGACCCATCACATCAACATGCCTCAGCTGCATTTCCTGTCCCACTAGTATAATGGGTAATTGAGTATTCCTGCACATCCTGGCTCCAAAACTAACATCATCCCCCAACGTTAGAACAAAGACAAAAGAGACAAAACAGACAAACAACAAAAAAAAGGAGAGAATAGCACAAAAAACACAAAAAACAGACCTGCACTCAAGTGGTCTAAAACAAGGTCACCGGTGTGTCCAACAGGTCCTTGCTCACTCTCCCAAAGGGACTGCAGATTCAAGGAGTAAACCGTGTCGGAACCACCAGCTCCTCGGTACAGGTGAAACCTCTAGTGACGAGGCGTGACTGATTCTGGCTATCAAAGCTGTGTATTTCCCACCGAGGTACACAATACACATCCTTCCGTCCCCTTGCATCATCTCTTCAACATAACTGCCTGCTATGTAACAAACCCGTTATATAAGTGGTATTCATAAAGCACTTTAGCATAAAACATAATCGCATAGTGAGCAACAGATAATAGAAACGCTAACCCTGCGCACATGACTGTCACTTCCCATAAACACCGTATCTCAAACACACCATACATTTAGTCATGCACACTGAACCACTGTAATCGCCTTTCAACCATCCTCTGCCTGCGGATCAGCATTCCTCAAGCGATTTTCATGACTGTCCACCCATCGGAGAGCCTCCTTGGGATCTTCAAAGAAGTTCGTTCGGCCTAAAGCGACTACCTGCAGCCGCGCTGGAAACAGCATCGAGTAGGGGATATTCAATCCACGCAGCCGCCTCTTTATGTCCGGGAACCGCGATCTTTGCTTCTGGACCTCCATGGAGTAGTCCGGAAACAGTGACACCCTTTGACCGCCAATGGAAAGATCAGGTTGTTCGCAGGCTTTTCGCAGAAGTATATCTCTATCTTTGTAATACAAAATCTTCATAAGAACTGGCCTTGGTGGAGCACCTGGCGATAGCGGCCTAGTAGGAACCCTGTGGGCCCTTTCAACAGCAAAGAGAGGGGTCAGAGTCTCTTTCCCAAAAGTGTCTCTTGCCCATGCTTCAAAATAATCAGTCGGGTTAGACCCCTCAACCTTTTCTGGCACTCCCACTGGTATAGAGCCACTTTAATTTTATTATCCTTGTCATTCAGTTCTTACCATTATCAGTAAAGATGGAGCCATGCAGCGTCTGCTCATTCAGTTTTTGGTTGCATGGAAAGTGTCTGTTCTTCAGCCAATGGCGAAGCAGCCAAAGCCAAGATTTTATTTGGAATGATAAATTAGCTGGAGGCTGAATGGGAGCCAGGCCAGGAACATCCTGCAGGAGATGTCATTGACATCTTCTTTTGTCACCAGTTTTACATTGCATTTACGGGAGAACCTTTAAAGTTTGTGCACTAGCACGATACTTCCTCATGTTGAGGAAGACGGATGGTGTCTGGGGCTGGGTATAAGTGTGCCTGTAACAATGCTCTGCAAGAGATCACCCTCATAACAGGAATATTATTACAATGTTATGGCGGTGGGGAGTGAATACTTTTGGCCCAGGTACAACTGACAATATTCTAACACCCATCACCAGACCATACAGTATATAACCATCTTCAGGTAATGTCTAATTTGAATTTCTTGTCACTTTCTTGTCTCTTCTCATCCAGTGGGTGACACTGAAAACCAATATGGCTGCTATTATAGGAGTGGTCACAAAGCTTAGCCCTAGAGTCCTGAATAACAAATCTGAAGATCAGTCTAGGAATTGTTGTATTATATGACACCATTTTTTTTTGGGGGGGGGGGGAGGTGGAAGCCCCTTGGCAATCAATATGGCCGCTAGAATAACTCCACCCACCTTTACCTTTATTGAACAATAAAATGTGCATTCATTACAGAAACAGCATAGCTTCTTCTGCTATGCTATTTACATAGCTTCCATTCACTATAATGGGAGCTACAGAAACAGCGGAGTGCCGGCTGTTTCCATAAGTCCGGCCACCTAGGGCCAGCACTCACTCCCATTTCGCTGGGGAGCGAGATGGGACAAACCATTTAACTTGACATTTATACTGCACAGTGAACCCCATAAAAATGGGGGGGGGGGGACCAACAACACTACCAATAGCAGTTTTTGTTCATCTCACATTCCAAAAAATAAAAAAGGTGAACAAAAAGTCATATATACCACAAAATAGTACAAAAAATCGACAAACTACTCTGCAAAAAAAGAGCCTTTATTATAGCTGCCAAGGCAGAAAAATAAAGATATTATGGGTTTTACTAGAATATGATGACATGAAGTGCAAATTATTTTTTTTATAGTAATTTTATGGTGGACAAGTAATAAAGCACAAAAATTTTATAATTTTATATAAATTTAGTAATGCCATAAACGTATCAACACAAGGAATAAAAATCACATGACTTTTGTAGTTAATACTATAAAAATAAATATAATAAACACTGACAGAATTGTTTGCCCACCTTCTCTCTCATAAAAAAGTACAAAGTGATCAAACAGTCATATGTACCCAAAATAACAAAAATACAGCTCTTCCTGGAAAAAAAAAGATCAGCCCTCACACATCTCCCTTGACAAAAAAGCTTTGGCTCTTAAAAATCAATCATATCAACCAAATCCATGTTCCAGTATCCAAATGGTGCTCTTTCTCTTTTGAGTTTTGACTCCCCTCCACCAACTGCTGTTTATGACCCACATATGGAGCATTGCCATAATCGGGAAAGACAGTTTGTGGTTCTGATTAAAACTTGTGAAAATTAAAAATCAAGGGCTAAAGTAACATACTAGTGGAACAATTTATTTTTTCATTTTCATGGTCCAATTTTAGTACAGTCGATGAAACACCTGTAGGGTAAAAATCATCACTACACTCCTTGGGGGTATATTTATCATAATCATTTATCAAGGGTTTCTACTTTTCTTAAACCTGTGCTTCCAAAGTCAAATGGCACACCATATAGAGTATTGCCAAATTTGGGAGAAATTGTGCAATAATTTGTGTTTCTTCACATCAGCGCTATTGGCTCTGGTAGGCTGTTCAGACAAAGAACAGCCGACTTGAGCTTTCTGGATCCAGCATAGCCAGGACCCACCACAGTGCTCGCCAGCCCCATTGACTATAATTGGATCCGATGGAGATCGGCCACTATCTAACAAATATGCCAGGATTTGGCTGGACAAAAACACTGCATGCAGTGTTTTTTTCTGGCTGAATCCCAGCATATTTGCCAGGTAGTGTCCGGATCTCCGCCAGATAACACTATAGACAATGGAGCTAGCGAGCATTGTGGTAACATTCGGCTGTGCTGGATATAGAGAGCTCAGCCTGCCAGAGCTAATAACGCAAGTGTGAAACTAGCTTTAGAGAAAAAGAAATTACTGGCAGATTACAAATCTGCCAATCAGTCCCCTTTTGAACTCCTTTAGGGATTTTACCATCACAACCTCATCTGGCATAAAGATCTGTAGTCTCACTGCTTTTACAATCCAACAAGTAGATTCATTGTGCATGCAGGGAAAGAACAAAATGGCCTCTAGTGACAGAGTAGCTGTCAATCTAGAACCACCATATTGGATGACAATAGAGTTTCATAGTGGGAGCTATGGGTAGTCCACCCAGCCCACCATTGCAGTCTCAAAACCCACCAATGCACAACTTACTTACCATAGCTGACACCACAGATGCACCAGAATGCAGTGGGAGCAACAGCCATCGTAACTACATGCATAACTTTGACCTTGAGCCTGACACAATGGAGGCCAAAGGCAATAGCATAACTGGCAAGAGTAAGGAAGATCATTGAGGACAATGTATATAGCTCACTCTGCTGTCCACTGCCTCCCCCAGGCTCACAATCTGATGTGCCCACTGGGAGTTATCCTGCTAGAGCTAATGCCAAATCCACTACTTTCACATATTCACGTATTATTTATGTTCTTCTGCTCCGTTATAACACATAACTAAAGCAAACGGAGCCCAACAGTCCCAATTGACTATAATGGAATCCATTAGGTTTCCATTCGGGAGAATGTTTTTATAGCAGAGAATACTACAAAAACTACTACTCTGGTCCCATGGCGCAAATGACCAACCACAGGTCACCAGGATCTTGGTTCAAGTATTTTATTGCAGCGATGCAACGTGTTTCGGGGAATCACTCCCCTTCATCAGGTACACAGGGCTGCACACATGTTAATAACATAAACAAAAAACGTTTATACTCAAAAGAACCGCCTGTTTAGGGTCAGGGGGAGTGACATCTGGGATGATTGATGTTTGACTGATGTCTCCACAATTGTAAAAAAATGGTACTGCTTTATTATAAAACTACTACTGATTAAATCCATGCAACAGATAGAAAACTTCTTTTAAACTACAAGATCTGTTTAGAGAATAACGCAATGTTCAGTGAAATCATGTGATCGGACATGGGGAGGCTGGTACATATGGTAATCGTTGGCGTGCGACCGGGAGTGCATATTGATGTTACTAGGGACCACGTGATCAAACTTCCGATTACGTGGAAGCGGCTGGCACATGTGACTGCCATTGCCAAGCAACAAGGATGTTCAGAGAGAGGGAGCCGGCTTGTGTTACGTTACAGCGCTGCACAAAGAGACGTTCAACCCACGGCTGACAGTAGGGCATACATAAATCTGTGCAGCGTCGGAGAGCACTACGATCAGATTATATTACATGGTGAGGTGGGAGATTCGATGGGGGGGTTTAATGTTAATTTAAAAAGTATGACTATGAACGTCCTAATAAAGGATTATTTAAAACATTTGATAATCGCACATAATGTAAAAATACAGTAGATAAACCTAATAAATAAGAGATATTAGATGCATATGACCGCACATAATACAGAGATCCAATTAATGAACGTAATAAATAGATAAATAATAATTAGACATATAGATAAATATATATAGATGAAAGATTAAAATTACATAAAATACATAAAAATACAAATAGATAATTATATAACATATAAACATATGCACACATGGTAATGATATTATTGTTGGATAATCTCTGAATAAGAGAAGAAGATATTTTGCATGGTGTCGAGTGCCTATAAGAACTCAAGGGGTCTAAAAAACAGAAAAATGTAAAAATTAGACAGGCTAATCTACCCCAGGATTGGTAGTAAAACGCTGGAGAAGGACCACTAGCATATAAATAGTGACAGGGAGGAAATAAGTTAGACCGGGTGTCTAGGGTAGAGGAATATGTCCGCATTAACACTTGAGCAAAAGGTGAGTAGGGTACGGGCCTGGGGTCAAAGACTAAAACGAGGCCATGAAGTGACAAAAAATGGTGGTCGTTGTCTGTGTGGGACTTGTGGCATAAGAAGGATGGGGGAAGGGAAAAGGAGGAAGAGGAACCAGGAGTAACGTGAGTGGGAGAGGTGGGGGAAGGTGAAATGCCTAGATAAGACGACTGGGCTGTGTAATGTTTGGATGGTTAGAGGTTGATTTCAAAAGCCTCATTTAAGCCCTGAGAATTCAGGCTGTTCAGTTGGTAGATCCAAAACATTTCACATCTTTTAATAGTCTGCATGATGTTACTGCAGTCCGTGCGAATCTGCTCAATAGGAGTGATGGAGATACCTGAAAAAAAGGCCCTGCTGACGATCAGCAACGTGTCTCGAGACGCTGTGGTGTGCAAATTTATTTTTGATGTTGGAACGGTGCTTGTTCAGCCTATTGTGTAGGGTTAGTATGGTACGCCCCACATACTGTAATCCGCATGGGCATTCGAGTAGATATATGACATTCTTCGACCCGCAATCCAAATGCTGTTTGAGGTTAAAGGTTTCTCAAGTTGTATTGCTCTGAAATGAGGAGGAAGAACAGCATAGACACTTTGGTTGGTCACACATGAAACAACCCAGGGGTCTAGAGGGGGAGGTATATCTTTGACTGGTCCTGTTTTCACGTAGGTCCACAATTTGCTAGGAGCTAGTAAGTTTTTCAATGTTTTGGCAACGATTACCATATGTACCAGCCTCCCCCACGTGATCTCACTGAACATCGCTTTGTCCTCTAAACAGATCTTGTAGTTTAAAAGAATTATTTTTTTTGTTGCATGGATTTAATCAGTAGTAGTTTTATAATAAAGCAGTACCATTTTTATTACAATGGGTATACATCGATCAAACATCAATCATCCCAGATGCCACTCCCCCTGACCCTAAACAGGCGGTTCTTTTGAGTATAAATGTTTGTTGTTTATATTATTAACATGTGTGCAGCCCTGTGTACCTGATGAAGGGGAGTGATTCCACGAAACGCGTTGTATCGCTGAAATAAAATACTTGAACCATAATCCTTGTGACCTGTGGTTGGTCATTTGCGCTGTGGGACTTTTATCTCTGGAACTATGCATCTTCTTGGGGATTACAGGCATCTCCGATAAGAAGTCACTCTATCCGTTGCTGCAGACTACCACCCTCCGGGCTCCTAGGACCCATTTTGATAAGCACTCATTAGAGTTGTGCCTATTATTAGCACAACCCAACAAAGTAAGCCTTGTATTTGTTCTCTATTTTTCCGTTCAATGCAGAATTACCCTATGGCACACTCATCTGCTTAATTATAGCACAAACTAAGCCTGTCTACTGAAATTTAAAGAGGACCTATCACCCTATCACCCCTGACAAGCCTGATTTAGTAAATATTTTCCCCCATAAAATAAGAGTTCAGAGACATCTTTTCTTATAACTCTACACTGTACCATTCCTTTCTTACTGCTCCAGGAAGCACATGACTAGATTGATAACTGATTATTTCAGTTCCCTTTCGCAATAGGGCATGTCCCTAAAAGGCTGATAATGTCCTCCAGAACAAAAGACTCTTTGTCATATCTCATGTCTTCATGGCTCATATCCATTGCCTCATTTCTGTAATTGCACTGTGTTTTCTGTTCATGTTTGACCTTCCAGTCTCACTGTAGCCAGGCTCTAATGTAATCAGCTCCTTCCTCCTTCCTGTGTATGGAGAGTACCATTTTACTTGTGCAGCAAGCCCCAGATAATGGTAGTGGTAGTGGCCCTGATGATGATGTGTCATGGTGTACTCCCTCAGGCCGTCGCTCCCTAGAGTCGGTACAGTGAAGGAGGGGCACTTCCTGTAGCTGTGGGCTGCCTGTCAGATGGTAGTTCAGGGGGGCCCATGGTGTTAATGTTCATGTGTGTGCTAGGCAGGGCGTGTGGTAATAAGGGCCACCATGTGGTTAACCAAACAAAAGTCTATCTTTTAACAGTTGTAGTACTTCCAGCAGTTATCTAGATCAAATTCCTCCTAGATGTCCAAGCATGAGCTAGGCAGTTCTTTTCAGCAAACACCTTCTGCCTACTACTTCTCTTACTAAAGTCTCTGTTACTGGGATCTCTGGCTTGCAACTACAAACTGGCAACCGTGGCTGCGGTGTCCACTAGTCTGGGGTGTTGAGGGTGTCTTAACATGTTACCCCACTATAACAGCAGGGTCTTCAATGTATCTTCAATGTAGCCATACATGTTGTCCTCCTCATCTTCTTCTCTTTGTTCTCTTGGAGAATTTGGAGGTGTCAAAGCCTCCATGGCCTGAAGTTAGGGGCTGGGGGAGAGAAGCCCATTACATCTGCTCCCTAAACCCTCCCTCTCTACAGCTATACTGGCTAATTCTGGAACAAGGGGGTGGGGTTAACCCACACCCTAAGCTCCAGAGAGGGCGGGGCAAGGATGGTTAACTCTCACTATGCCCGTCTCTTGCTTAGACGTACTGCTGTAGTTGTGCAGTATATTACATTAGCATTAAAAAAAACATTTCAAACCAAATTGCAAATACCCCTTGAACTGGGGTACTACATTTGTATGACTGTAATCCACTTGTTCTGATTAGCCCTGGCAGAAAATAATCGTGTTTTGTGCCTAACTACAAAATTTCAACTTTAAATAAACGTAATCTGGATTCTTGATACATGCCTAATCAGTTGAGTTGACCTCGCTGACAAGAGTTCGGGAGTGAGTATCACTGTTCAATACAGACAAATAGAGTCACACTGTCTCACACTTGCTGACTAGTTACTAAGTCAGAACACTGTCTTTTTAACAACTCTCTACTTCCCCATAACAATTCAGAATCCCATGATTGAGTATAAGAATATGGGTTGTCTAAATTATACAACTCCCTGGCGCCAGTCACCATGCATATAGAGTAACAGTACTTTGTAATTAGTGCACAGCTCTGTAAATGTACAGGTCATGTGCTCCATTCATGCCATCTCCCAGCACATAACATCTTGATGTAATAGACAGCCAGCTGAGAGATAACTCTAATCACGGCCAATTAACTCCTTAGATGATGCAGTCAATTTAAGTGGTAGTTAAGTGATTATGATGTATGTGTAATATATATACAGTCGTAAGAAAAATTATGTGAACACTTTGGAATGATATAGATTTCTGCACAAATTGGTCATAAAATGTGATCTGATCGTCATCCAAGTCACAACAATAGACAATCACAGTCTGCTTAAACTAATTACACACAAAGAATTAAATGTTACCATGTTTTAATGAACACATCATGTAAACATTCACAGTGCAGGTGGAAAAAGTATGTGAACCCCTAGACTAATTACTGTTTCGGATCTGGTCAAACTGCCAGTTCGGTTGATGTACTGCTCCAAATTAGTTAATGTACGTGCACGGAGAGATCAAACTCAGACACACAGCTGGGGGTCAAAACAGGATCTCTGGTTTATTGCGGAACAGCAGACAGTATAAGAAGGAGTGGGGGGTCTAAAGTGGCGTATATCTTTTCTATTGGCTATATACTCTGTATTTTCTGTCATATCTATGTGCAAGAGGAAGTCCCCCCCCCCTTCCTTCCCCTTCCAGATAGGGGAAGCTGCTACTTTCTGTCTCTTTGAAGCTGCTTGCTTGAGCTGAACGGAAACTGTCTTGTGACACATGATAAAGCAAAGAGCAAGATTCTTGCTATATGCATTGGCTGGGTGCCTGACCGCCATTTTAACTACAGTATATTTCTCAACAAGTAGAGTTGAGCGAACACCTGGATGTTCGGGTTCGAGAAGTTCGGCCGAACATCCCGGAAATGTTCGGGTTCGGGATCCGAACCCGATCCGAACTTCGTCCCGAACCCGAACCCCATTGAAGTCAATGGGGACCCGAACTTTTCGGCACTAAAACGGCTGTAAAACAGCCCAGGAAAGGGCTAGAGGGCTGCAAAAGGCAGCAACATGTAGGTAAATCCCCTGCAAACAAATGTGGATAGGGAAATTAATTAAAATAAAAATTAAATAAATAAAAATTAACCAAAATCAATTGGAGAGAGGTTCCATAGCAGAGAATCTGGCTTCCCGTCACCCACCACTGGAACAGTCCATTCTCAGATATTTAGGCCCCGGCACCCAGGCAGAGGAGAGAGGTCCCGTAACAGACAATCTGGCTTCATGTCAGCAGAGAATCAGTCTTCATGTCATAGCAGAGAATCAGGCTTCACGTCACCCACCACTGTAAGAGTCCATTTTCATAAATTTAGGCCCAGCACCCAGGCAGAGGAGAGAGGTCCCGTAACAGACAATCTGGCTTCATGTCAGCAGAGAATCAGTCTTCATATCATAGCAGAGAATCTGGCTTCCCGTTACCCACCACTGGAACAGTCCATTCTCAGATATTTAGGCCCCGGCACCCAGGCAGAGGAGAGAGGTCCCGTAACAGACAATCTGGCTTCATGTCAGCAGAGAATCAGTCTTCATATCATAGCAGAGAATCAGGCTTCACGTCAGCCACCACTGCAACAGTCCATTGTCATAAATTCAGGCCCAGCACCCAGGCAGAGGAGAGAGGTCCCGTAACAGACAATCTGGCTTCATGTCAGCAGAGAATCAGTCTGCATGTCATAGCAGAGAATGAGGCTTCACGTCACCCACCACTGCAACAGTCCATTTTCATAAATTTAGGCCCAGCACCCAGGCAGAGGAGAGAGGTCCCGTAACAGAGGATCTGGCTTCATGTCACCAGAGAATCAGTCTGCATGTCATAGCAGAGAATCAGGCTTCACGTCACCCACCACTGCAACAGTCCATTTTCATAAATTTAGGCCCAGCACCCAGGCAGAGGAGAGAGGTCCCGTAACAGAGGATCTGGCTTCATGTCACCAGAGAATCAGTCTGCATGTCATAGCAGAGAATCAGGCTTCACGTCAGCCACCACTGCAACAATCCATTGGCATATATTTAGGCCTAGCACACAGGCAGAGGAGAGAGGTCCCGTAACAGACAATCTGGCTTCATGTCAGCAGAGAATCAGTCTTCATATCATAGCAGAGAATCAGGCTTCACGTCAGCCACCAATGCAACAGTCCATTGTCAGATATTTAGGCCCAGCACCCAGGCAGAGGAGAGAGGTCCCGTAACAGAGGATCTGGCTTCATGTCAGCAGAGAATCAGTCTTCATGTCATAGCAGAGAATCAGGCTTCACGTCACCCACCACTGTAAGAGTCCATTTTCATAAATTTAGGCCCAGCACCCAGGCAGAGGAGAGAGGTCCCGTAACAGACGATCTGGCTTCATGTCAGCAGAGAATCAGTCTGCATGTCATAGCAGAGAATGAGGCTTCACGTCACCCACCACTGCAACAGTCCATTTTCATAAATTTAGGCCCAGCACCCAGGCAGAGGAGAGAGGTCCCGTAACAGAGGATCTGGCTTCATGTCACCAGAGAATCAGTCTGCATGTCATAGCAGAGAATCAGGCTTCACGTCACCCACCACTGCAACAGTCCATTTTCATAATTTAGGCCCAGCACCCAGGCAGAGGAGAGAGGTCCCGTAACAGAGGATCTGGCTTCATGTCAGCAGAGAATCAGTCTGCATGTCATAGCAGAGAATCAGGCTTCACGTCAGCCACCACTGCAACAATCCATTGGCATATATTTAGGCCTAGCACACAGGCAGAGGAGAGAGGTCCCGTAACAGACAATCTGGCTTCATGTCAGCAGAGAATCAGTCTTCATAGTCATAGCAGAGAATCAGGCTTCACGTCAGCCACCACTGCAACAGTCCATTGTCATATATTTAGGCCCAGCACCCAGGCAGAGGAGAGAGGTCCCGTAACAGACAATCTGGCTTCATGTCAGCAGAGAATCAGTCTGCATGTCATAGCAGAGAATGAGGCTTCACGTCACCCACCACTGCAACAGTCCATTTTCATAAATTTAGGCCCAGCACCCAGGCAGAGGAGAGAGGTCCCGTAACAGAGGATCTGGCTTCATGTCAGCAGAGAATCAGTCTGCATGTCATAGCAGAGAATCAGGCTTCACGTCAGCCACCACTGCAACAGTCCATTGTCATAAATTCAGGCCCAGCACCCAGGCAGAGGAGAGAGGTCCCGTAACAGACAATCTGGCTTCATGTCACCAGAGAATCAGTCTGCATGTCATAGCAGAGAATGAGGCTTCACGTCAGCCACCACTGCAACAATCCATTGGCATATATTTAGGCCTAGCACACAGGCAGAGGAGAGGTTCATTCAACTTTGGGTAGCCTTGCAATATAATGGTAAAATGAAAATAAAAATAGGATTGAATGAGGAAGTGCCCTGGAGTCCAATAATATATGGTTATGGGGAGGTAGTTAATGTCTAATCTGGACAAGGGACGGACAGGTCCTGTGGGATCCATGCCTGGTTCATTTTTATGAACGTCAGCTTGTCCACATTGGCTGTAGACAGGCGGCTGCGTTTGTCTGTAATGACGCCCCCTGCCGTGCTGAATACACGTTCAGACAAAACGCTGGCTGCCGGGCAGGCCAGCACCTCCAAGGCATAAAAGGCTAGCTCTGGCCACGTGGACAATTTAGAGACCCAGAAGTTGAATGGGGCCGAACCATCAGTCAGTACGTGGAGGGGTGTGCACACGTACTGTTCCACCATGTTAGTGAAATGTTGCCTCCTGCTAACACGTTGCGTATCAGGTGGTGGTGCAGTTAGCTGTGGCGTGTTGACAAAAGTTTTCCACATCTCTGCCATGCTAACCCTGCCCTCAGAGGAGCTGGCCGTGACACAGCTGCCTTGGCGACCTCTTGCTCCTCCTCTGCCTTGGCCTTGGGCTTCCACTTGTTCCCCTGTGACATTTGGGAATGCTCTCAGTAGCGCGTCTACCAACGTGCGCTTGTACTCGCGCATCTTCCTATCACGCTCCAGTGCAGGAAGTAAGGTGGGCACATTGTCTTTGTAGCGTGGATCCAGCAGGGTGGCAACCCAGTAGTCCGCACAGGTTAAAATGTGGGCAACTCTGCTGTCGTTGCGCAGGCACTGCAGCATGTAGTCGCTCATGTGTGCCAGGCTGCCCAGGGGTAAGGACAAGCTGTCCTCTGTGGGAGGCGTATCGTCATCGTCCTGCCTTTCCCCCCAGCCACGCACCAGTGATGGACCCGAGCTGCGTTGGGTGCCACCCCGCTGTGACCATGCTTCATCCTCATCCTCCTCCACCTCCTCCTCATCCTCGTCCTCCTCGTCCTCCAGTAGTGGGCCCTGGCTGGCCACATTTGTACCTGGCCTCTGCTGTTGCCAAAAACCTCCCTCTGAGTCACTTCGAAGAGACTGGCCTGAAAGTGCTAAAAATGACCCCTCTTCCTCCTCCTCCTCCTCCTCCTCCTGGGCCACCTCCTCTTCCATCATCGCCCTAAGTGTTTTCTCAAGGAGACATAGAAGTGGTATTGTAACGCTGATAACGGTGTCATCGCCACTGGCCATGTTGGTGGAGTACTCGAAACAGCGCAACAGGGCACACAGGTCTCGCATGGAGGCCCAGTCATTGGTGGTGAAGTGGTGCTGTTCTGTAGTGCGACTGACCCGTGCGTGCTGCAGCTGAAACTCCACTATGGCCTGCTGCTGCTCGCACAGTCTGTCCAGCATGTGCAAGGTGGAGTTCCACCTGGTGGGCACGTCGCATATGAGGCGGTGAGCGGGAAGGCCGAAGTTACGCTGTAGCGCAGACAGGCGAGCAGCGGCAGGATGTGAACGCCGGAAGCGCGAACAGACGGCCCGCACTTTATGCAGCAGCTCTGACATGTCGGGGTAGTTGTGAATGAACTTCTGCACCACCAAATTCAGCACATGCGCCAAGCAAGGGATGTGCGTCAAATTGGCTAGTCCCAGAGCTGCAACGAGATTTCGCCCATTATCACACACCACCAGGCCGGGCTTGAGGCTCACCGGCAGCAACCACTCGTCGGTCTGTTGTTCAATACCCCGCCACAACTCCTGTGCGGTGTGGGGCCTGTCCCCCAAACATATGAGTTTCAGAATGGCCTGCTGACGTTTACCCCGGGCTGTGCTGAAGTTGGTGGTGAAGGTGTGTGGCTGACTGGATGAGCAGGTGGAAGAAGAGGAGGAGGAAGCCGAGAAGGAGGAGGTGGCAACAGGAGGCAAAGAATGTTGCCCTGCGATCCTTGGCGGCGGAAGGACGTGCGCCAAACAGCTCTCCGCCTGGGGCCCAGCTGCCACTACATTTACCCAGTGTGCAGTTAGGGAGATATAGCGTCCCTGGCCGTGCTTACTGGTCCACGTATCTGTGGTTAGGTGGACCTTGCTACAGATGGCGTTGCGCAGTGCACACTTGATTTTATCGGATACTTGGTTGTGCAGGGAAGGCACGGCTCTCTTGGAGAAGTAGTGCCGGCTGGGAACAACATACTGTGGGACAGCAAGCGACATGAGCTGTTTGAAGCTGTCTGTGTCCACCAGCCTAAATGACAGCATTTCATAGGCCAGTAGTTTAGAAATGCTGGCATTCAGGGCCAGGGATCGAGGGTGGCTAGGTGGGAATTTACGCTTTCTATCAAATGTTTGTGAGATGGAGAGCTGAACGCTGGCGTGTGACATGGTTGAGACGCTTGGTGACGGAGGTGGTGGTGGTGGTGTTGGTGGTACATCCCCTGTTTGCTGGGCGGCAGGTGCCAACGTTCCTCCAGAGGCGGAGGAAGAGGCCGAGGCGGCAGCAGCAGAATAGGCCGAGGCGGCAGCAGCAGAAGAGGTAGCAGGGGGAGCCTGAGTGACTTCCTTGGTTTTAAGGTGTTTACTCCACTGCAGTTCATGCTTTGCATGCAGGTGCCTGGTCATGCAGGTTGTGCTCAGGTTCAGAACGTTAATGCCTCGCTTCAGGCTCTGATGGCACAGCGTGCAAACCACTCGGGTCTTGTCGTCAGCACATTGTTTGAAGAAGTGCCATGCCAGGGAACTCCTTGAAGCTGCCTTTGGGGTGCTCGGTCCCAGATGGCGGCGGTCAGTAGCAGGCGGAGTCTCTTGGCGGCGGGTGTTCTGCTTTTGCCCACTGCTCCCTCTTTTGCTACGCTGTTGGCTCGGTCTCACCACTGCCTCTTCCTCCGAACTGTGAAAGTCAGTGGCACGACCTTCATTCCATGTGGGGTCTAGGACCTCATCGTCCCCTGCATCGTCTTCCACCCAGTCTTGATCCCTGACCTCCTGTTCAGTCTGCACACTGCAGAAAGACGCAGCAGTTGGCACCTGTGTTTCGTCATCATCAGAGACATGCTGAGGTGGTATTCCCATGTCCTCATCATCAGGAAACATAAGTGGTTGTGCGTCAGTGCATTCTATGTCTTTCACCGCTGGGGAAGGGCTAGGTGGATGCCCTTGGGAAACCCTGCCAGCGGAGTCTTCAAACAGCATAAGAGACTGCTGCATAACTTGAGGCTGAGACAGTTTCCCTGGTATGCATGGGGGTGATGTGACAGACTGATGGGGTTGGTTTTCAGGCGCCATCTGTGCGCTTTCTGCAGAAGACTGGGTGGGAGATAATGTGAACGTGCTGGATCCACTGTCGGCCACCCAATTGACTAATGCCTGTACCTGCTCAGGCCTTACCATCCTTAGAACGGCATTGGGCCCCACCATATATCGCTGTAAATTCTGGCGGCTACTGGGACCTGAGGTAGTTGGTACACTAGGACGTGTGGATGTGGCAGAACGGCCACGTCCTCTCCCAGCACCAGAGGGTCCACTAACACCACCACGACCATGTCCACGTCCGCGTCCCTTACTAGATGTTTTTCTCATTGTTATGGTTCACCACAACAACAAATATATTATTTGGCCCAATGTATTGTATTCAAATTCAGCGGGATATAAATTTGAGGCCTAGTATTTAGGCGCTGGGTGACCGGTATGGATTTAGTGACAGAATTAGACTTGGAAATGCACAGAAGCGTGTGTGTGAAGTTATTCTGAATGACCCTATGTGCACCTTGAATATTATATACCCTTTTAGGGATAGATTTCAAATAGCTCTGATATAGCAGGAACCACTAAATTATGAAATTGCTAAATTGGGAATTGTATTTCAACCCAGAACAAAAAATGTGCTTTGACGGACACTAAATATCTTGCCCAGCAACAACAGTACAGCGGTAACGAGAGATTTAGCAGGATATAAATTTGAGGCCTAGTATTTAGGCGCTGGGTGACAGGTATGGGTTTAGTGACAGAATTAGACTTGGAAATACACAGTAGCGGGTGTGTGTGAAGTTATTCTGAATGACCCTATGTGCACCTTGAATATTATATACCCTTTTAGGGATAGATTTCAAATAGCTCTGATATAGCAGAAACCACTAAATTATGAAATTGCTAAATTGGGAATTGTATTTCAACCCAGAACAAAAAATGTGCTTTGACGGACACTAAATATCTTTCCCAGCACAACAGTACAGCGGTAACGAGAGATTTAGCAGGATATAAATTTGAGGCCTAGTATTTAGGCGCTGGGTGACAGGTATGGGTTTAGTGACAGAATTAGACTTGGAAATACACAGTAGCGGGTGTGTGTGAAGTTATTCTGAATGACCCAATGTGCACCTTGAATATTATATACCCTTTTAGGGATAGATTTCAAATAGCTCTGATATAGCAGAAACCACTAAATTATGAAATTGCTAAATTGGGAATTGTATTTCAACCCAGAACAAAAAATGTGCTTTGACGGACACTAAATATCTTTCCCAGCTACAACAGGACAGCGGTAACGAGAGATTTAGCAGGATATAAATTTGAGGCCTAGTATTTAGGCGCTGGGTGACAGGTATGGGTTTAGTGACAGAATTAGACTTGGAAATACACAGTAGCGGGTGTGTGTGAAGTTATTCTGAATGACCCAATGTGCACCTTGAATATTATATACCCTTTTAGGGATAGATTTCAAATAGCTCTGATATAGCAGAAACCACTAAATTATGAAATTGCTAAATTGGGAATTGTACTTCAACCCAGAACAAAAAATGTGCTTTGACGGACACTAAATAACTTTCCCAGCTACAACAGGACAGCGGTAACGAGAGATTTAGCAGGATATAAATTTGAGGCCTAGTATTTAGGCGCTGGGTGACAGGTATGGGTTTAGTGACAGAATTAGACTTGGAAATACACAGTAGCGGGTGTGTGTGAAGTTATTCTGAATGACCCAATGTGCACCTTGAATATTATATACCCTTTTAGGGATAGATTTCAAATAGCTCTGATATAGCAGAAACCACTAAATTATGAAATTGCTAAATTGGGAATTGTACTTCAACCCAGAACAAAAAATGTGCTTTGACGGACACTAAATAACTTTCCCAGCTACAACAGGACAGCGGTAACGAGAGATTTAGCAGGATATAAATTTGAGGCCTAGTATTTAGGCGCTGGGTGACAGGTATGGGTTTAGTGACAGAATTAGACTTGGAAATACACAGTAGCGGGTGTGTGTGAAGTTATTCTGAATGACCCAATGTGCACCTTGAATATTATATACCCTTTTAGGGATAGATTTCAAATAGCTCTGATATAGCAGAAACCACTAAATTATGAAATTGCTAAATTGGGAATTGTACTTCAACCCAGAACAAAAAATGTGCTTTGACGGACACTAAATAACTTTCCCAGCTACAACAGGACAGCGGTAACGAGAGATTTAGCAGGATATAAATTTGAGGCCTAGTATTTAGGCGCTGGGTGACAGGTATGGGTTTAGTGACAGAATTAGACTTGGAAATACACAGTAGCGGGTGTGTGTGAAGTTATTCTGAATGACCCAATGTGCACCTTGAATATTATATACCCTTTTAGGGATAGATTTCAAATAGCTCTGATATAGCAGAAACCACTAAATTATGAAATTGCTAAATTGGGAATTGTACTTCAACCCAGAACAAAAAATGTGCTTTGACGGACACTAAATAACTTTCCCAGCTACAACAGGACAGCGGTAACGAGAGATTTAGCAGGATATAAATTTGAGGCCTAGTATTTAGGCGCTGGGTGACAGGTATGGGTTTAGTGACAGAATTAGACTTGGAAATACACAGTAGCGGGTGTGTGTGAAGTTATTCTGAATGACCCAATGTGCACCTTGAATATTATATACCCTTTTAGGGATAGATTTCAAATAGCTCTGATATAGCAGAAACCACTAAATTATGAAATTGCTAAATTGGGAATTGTACTTCAACCCAGAACAAAAAATGTGCTTTGACGGACACTAAATAACTTTCCCAGCTACAACAGGACAGCGGTAACGAGAGATTTAGCAGGATATAAATTTGAGGCCTAGTATTTAGGCGCTGGGTGACAGGTATGGGTTTAGTGACAGAATTAGACTTGGAAATACACAGTAGCGGGTGTGTGTGAAGTTATTCTGAATGACCCAATGTGCACCTTGAATATTATATACCCTTTTAGGGATAGATTTCAAATAGCTCTGATATAGCAGAAACCACTAAATTATGAAATTGCTAAATTGGGAATTGTACTTCAACCCAGAACAAAAAATGTGCTTTGACGGACACTAAATAACTTTCCCAGCTACAACAGGACAGCGGTAACGAGAGATTTAGCAGGATATAAATTTGAGGCCTAGTATTTAGGCGCTGGGTGACAGGTATGGGTTTAGTGACAGAATTAGACTTGAAAATACACAGTAGCGGGTGTGTGTGAAGTTATTCTGAATGACCCAATGTGCACCTTGAATATTATATACCCTTTTAGGGATAGATTTCAAATAGCTCTGATATAGCAGAAACCACTAAATTATGAAATTGCTAAATTGGGAATTGTACTTCAACCCAGAACAAAAAATGTGCTTTGACGGACACTAAATAACTTTCCCAGCTACAACAGGACAGCGGTAACGAGAGATTTAGCGGGATATAAATTTGAGGCCTAGTATTTAGGCGCT
The DNA here is from genome assembly GCF_014858855.1 of Bufo gargarizans. Lineage (NCBI taxonomy): Eukaryota > Metazoa > Chordata > Amphibia > Anura > Bufonidae > Bufo > Bufo gargarizans. The sequence goes on from NC_058080.1 coordinate 667,492,746, forward strand.
GGGTGACCGGTATGGATTTAGTGACAGAATTAGACTGGGATATGGCCAAAAAATAACCACACTATTGCTGGTTAAATGCACTTGGTGACGGGCGCAGCTTGCCCCTGATGTAGTATATGGCCAAAAAATGAACAGACTATTGCTGGTTAAATGCACTTGGTGTCACAGCTTGACCAACCACACTACTGAGGGTTAAATGCACTTGGTGACGGGCGCAGCTTGCCCCTGATGTAGTATATGGCCAAAAAATAAACAGACTATTGCTGGTTAAATGCACTTGGTGTGACAGCTTCACCCTGATGTAGGCTTTAGCCAGAAAACAACCACACCATTGAGGGTTAAATGCACTTGGTGACAGGCGCAGCTTGCCCCTGATTTTGTATATGGCCAAAAAATGAACAGACTATTGCTGGTTAAATGCACTTGGTGTGACAGCTTCACCCTGATGTAGGCTTTAGCCAAAAAACAACCACACCATTGAGGGTTAAATGCACTTGGTGACAGGCGCAGCTTGCCCCTGATTTTGTATATGGCCAAAAAATGAACAGACTATTGCTGGTTAAATGCACTTGGTGTGACAGCTTCACCCTGATGTAGGCTTTAGCCAAAAAACAACCACACCATTGAGGGTTAAATGCACTTGGTGACAGGCGCAGCTTGCCCCTGATTTTGTATATGGCCAAAAAATGAACAGACTATTGCTGGTTAAATGCACTTGGTGTGACAGCTTCACCCTGATGTAGGCTTTAGCCAAAAAACAACCACACCATTGAGGGTTAAATGCACTTGGTGACAGGCGCAGCTTGCCCCTGATTTTGTATATGGCCAAAAAATGAACAGACTATTGCTGGTTAAATGCACTTGGTGTGACAGCTTCACCCTGATGTAGGCTTTAGCCAAAAAACAACCACACCATTGAGGGTTAAATGCACTTGGTCGCAGCTTGTGCTGGCGCACCACAAGACACAAAATGGCCGCCGATCACCCCAGAAAAATGTGACTGACAAACGGTCTGGGCAGCCTAAAAACAGTGAGCAATTGAGGATCAGCAGCTCAATGATCCACAGCTGCAGATCGATCAGTTAATCAAGTCCTTTGGAGGAGTTAATCTGCCTAATCTCGCCCTACTGTCGCAGCCGCAACCTCTCCCTACGCTAATCAGAGCAGAGTGACGGGCGGCGCTATGTGACTCCAGCTTAAATAGAGGCTGGGTCACATGGTGCTCTGGCCAATCACAGCCATGCCAATAGTAGGCATGGCTGTGATGGCCTCTTGGGGCAAGTAGTATGACGCTTGTTGATTGGCTGCTTTGCAGCCTTTCAAAAAGCGCCAAGAAAGCGTCACAAAAGCGCCAAGAAAGCGACGAACACCGAACCCGAACCCGGACTTTTACGAAAATGTCCGGGTTCGGGTCCGTGTCACGGACACCCCAAAATTCGGTACGAACCCGAACTATACAGTTCGAGTTCGCTCATCC